>NW_025951879.1:0-263089 GCF_023119035.1 Salvia hispanica
TTATATAAAAAATAAAGATCAATAATAAACTTTATGTATATTACTGTATAAAGTTATTGACAACAATAACAAATTTTTAAGTAAAAATAAAAACAAAAATGGAAATAAAAACAATAAAATAATGTTAACTCTAATAGATTACACGATAACCATGTTCACAAATCACAAATGATGTTTTGTAAAACATACTTTGTCTATCGGCCCATATTCTCAGGTCAAAGCCACATTTTCTTTTGTAATGTGAATGAAGTATAGTATTTAATACATAGTACTACTCCACTAACTTGTAATTGGGAGGGAAAAAAAAAACTTCTAATTGAATTGCATTTAATTTTAGTATAATATTTAAACTCTTTAAATTAAACCACAATTTTACCTCAGTTCGGATGTTCTCGATAGAAATCGAAATTGCAAAAACCCAATTAGTGATTCGGGAGTTGCAAACTCCAGTCCAACTTCCACGTAGCGACGAGTTGCAAACCGAAGTCATAAATTGAAGATTCAAACCTCAAATAGTGAGAACACCCGATTAACTATGTACGTCAACGATGCAAATTAAATAGCCTAAAAATAATTAAAATGATGGAATACACAGAGAAACTTCCCAAAAAATGATATTCTACACTTGCACCTATTTCTTCACGGTTTCAAGATATAACCTCTATATTTTTTATCTCATCCATCATTCTGATTCTACTTCAATGATGAGATTTGATCTCTAACCATGTATTAAAATTGTAGTAATTATTTATTGACTATTTTAATATTCTATCCTCACTATCATATATAATTGACTATTTTAATATTCTATCCGTACTTCAAATATAACTATTTTCTAATTAGTCCGTGCTAAAAATACTTCATCCGTCCCATTTTAGCAATTACATTAAGTTTTGCGCGAGTTTTAAGAACTGATGAAAAAATCGATTAAAAAAAATAGTGAAATGTGATTCCATTTTTATTGGGACTCCTAATGCGAGACAGACTAAACTAACTGAGATTAAATCTTATTATTGTTGTTATTTGTATATTTTACTCCATATTATACTGACATAACATGCTCAAGATGTTTCGAAACTAATTACTGCTATAATATGCTCACTTGTTGGTCATCATCCGTAAGTATTCTTGATTTAGATGAATTATTTCAAAAAGAAATAAAACATCCAAAGTCCAAACATGCTAATGCTCACTTGTTGGTCATCATCCGTAAGTATCCTTGTTTTGGATGAATTCATTCAAAAAGAAATAAAACATTCAAAGTCCAAACATGAGTTATGAATCATTCGTATATATATATATATGTATATCCAAAGTCTAAACCTTGTATATAATATACATATATTATGTTATTATTTTCATGAATATATAAGATATGTAAATGAAGATTCTAAAAATTATGTAAGTATGTGTTGTATGTGTTACTATAATTAAAAGATTTTTTTAAAAGTTAAACAAACTTAACTCTGATAAAAAAGGAAAAAAGAAAAAAAAAATGTTGTGAGCTCATATTTAAATGTTATATGATTACAAAATACTAATATAATTATAAACAATCGGCCGATACCCGCAAATCCCAAATTTGAATACCCGATCCCGACCCGTTTTCCGTTTTCATCGGGTAGCGGGTATCCAATACCCGCCGGGTGTCAGGTCGGGTAGAAAATTACCCGATACCCGCTACCCGTTTCGACACCCCTAGAGGGAGTAGTACATATACTTTCCAATTTTAGAATATTTAAAAAATACAGTACTATCCATCTACGTCATTTTGTTTACTACTTATACCAACCTAATTTATAAGTTTTTTGGTTGTTTGGTGTAACTATGTGAGAATTAAAAGAGAAGTGATTTTTGCTGGATAGAAAAAATCTACTGAAAATAGTTAAGAAAAAACAAGTTTAATTGATTGAATTGAAATACTCTCAGAATTCCAATAATTCCAAAAAATGTAAAAACGAAACAAATTTTGTGGGATGGATGAAAATGGAAAAAATGTGATAATCTTTGTGGGATTGTGGGAGTATTAAAGAATTGGAAGTCATTTTTTTTAATTTACAACACTAATTTATTTAAATTTTGGTTCCGGTGCTTTGTTCGGTGTGTATGTGAGAAATAAAAAAAAGACGATTATTGCTGGAGAGAAAAAAATCTTCTGGAAATAATTATAAGAAAAATAATTTTAATTGGGTATTCCAAAAAGATGTAAAATGGATAATATGAATATCCACCTCACACCATCACCGCCGTTCGCGTAGATGACAGATGAGTTTAGCCATTCCGCCGCACACGCCATTTCCCGCTCATCCTCCGCCTCCACAACTCCGCCGCGCCGCCACCACCATCCTCCTCCCCTCCCACCATGCCAACAAACACCACCCCCACTTCCCAATCCTCGCATCCCCCTCCTCCTCCGCCAACCACACCAGGCGCCCACGCCACAGCCCCGCCTTCCTCGACCACAGCGTGGACATGGAAGAGCTCCTCTCCTCCATCCACAGCACCTCCGACGACCGCCAGCTCTTCGCCCTAATGTCCCCTTACAAGAACCGCTCCCTCTCCACCCGCTTCCTCGTCTCCCTCCTCTCCCGCGAGCCCGACTGGCGCCGCTCCCTCGCCCTCCTCGACTGGATGCACGACGAGGCCCGCTACACCCCCTCCGTCTTCGCCTACAACGTCGCCCTCCGCAACGTCCTCCGCGCCAAGCAGTGGGACCTCGCCCACGGCCTGTTCGACGAAATGCGCCAAAGAGCCCTCTCCCCCGATAGATACACTTATTCCACCCTCATCACTCAATTCGGCAAGGAGGGCCTCTTCAACGACGCATTATCCTGGCTTCAGAAGATGGAGCACGACCGAATCACAGGGGATTTGGTCTTGTACAGCAATTTGATTGAGTTGTCTCGTAAGCTCTGTGATTACTCCAAGGCGATTGCAATTTTTTCTAGATTGAAGAAGTCAGGCATCGTTCCCGATCTTGTTGCGTATAATTCGATGATCAATGTGTATGGAAAGGCGAAGCTTTTCCGTGAGGCGAGGTCTTTGATCGACGAAATGAAAGAGGCGGAGGTGATGCCGGATACAGTCAGTTACTCGACGCTCTTAACAATGTACGTTGAGAATCACAAGTTTCTCGAAGCTCTGTCTCTGTTCTCCGAGATGAGGGAGACGAATTGCTCGCTTGATCTCACGTCGTGTAACATAATGATCGATGTCTACGGGCAGCTTGACATGGCGAAGGAGGCGGATAAGCTGTTCTGGAGCATGAGGAAGCTCGGGATTGAGCCGAATGTGGTTAGCTACAACACTCTCTTGAGAGTGTACGGCGATGCAGAGCTTTTCGGTGAGGCAATACATTTGTTTAGGTTGATGCAGAGGAAGAGCATTGATCAGAACGTTGTGACATACAATACTATGATAATGATATATGGCAAAACGATGGAGCATGAAAAGGCTAATAATCTCATTCAAGAGATGCAGAGCAGAGGGATTGAGCCGAACACCATAACTTATTCGACCATAATCTCGATTTGGGGGAAGGCAGGGAAGCTAGACCGCGCTGCTATGCTGTTTCAGAAGCTCCGTAGCTCTGGCATCGTGGTTGATCAGGTTTTATACCAGACTATGATTGTGGCATACGAGAGGGCCGGTTTGGTTGGCCACGCCAAGCGCCTCCTCCACGAGCTGAGGCACCCGAGCAACATCCCTAGAGAGACAGCCATTCTCATCCTGGCTGGAGCCGGGCGGGTCGAGGAGGCCACTTGGGTGTTCAGGCAGGCAGCCGAGGCAGGGGAGATCAAGGACATATCGGTGTTTGAGCGGATGATGAGCCTGTTCTCGAAGTACAAGAAGTACGGGAATGTGGTTGAGGTGTTTGAGAGGATGAGGGAAGTTGGATACTTCCCGGATTCCACTATGATAGCGCTCGTGCTGAACGCGTTTGGGAAGATGCAGGAGGTGGAGAGGGCGGAGGGAGTGTACGCGGAGATGCAGGAGGAGGGGTGCGTGTTCTCGGATGAGGTGCATTTTCAGATGATGAGCCTGTACGGGGCGGGGAGGGAGTTCGGGAAGGTGGAGGTGTTGTTCGAGAGGCTGCTGGAGGATCCCAACGTTAACAAGAAGGAGCTGCATCTTTGTGTTGCTTCCATTTATGACAGAGCGAATAGGTTGAACGATGCTGCTAGGATTATGAACCAGATGAGTGATAGGGGGATTGTGTAGTGAGTTCTTGGAGGTGTTTGTAGATTTGGTTGCAGTTTTGTGATGTTTTTTTGTGTTTGTAGATATTGTTTTTTACATCCTACTTACTACCTCCGTCCCCCAAAATTTGTCCCACTTTGACCCGACACGGGTTTTAAGAAATGTAATGGAAAGTGAGTTGAAAAAGTTAGTGGATTGTGCGTCCTAGTTTTATAATAAAATGTGAGTAGGAATGAGTTAGTGGAATATGAGGTTCACTATAAAAAATGGTAAAAGTGAAATAAGACAAATTTTGAAGGATGAATGGAAATGGAAAAATTGGACAAGTTTTGGTGGATGGAGGTAGTAGATTTTTGTAAATCCACATCGTCATCAATTAATATATTAGTTTAATTAAAATCAATTAATTAATAAGGTACTTTTTCGGAAATAAATTCTACTATGTAAATTCGAGAAGAAAAGGTGATCCACTTGACGGCAATAATTGAATGTGAATGCAATTTCTGGTATCCACTTGCAAGTTGCATTGCGAATTAATCTACATTCCACACTATCCAAACTTATTCTGAAGTTTTGAAAATTCTTATTTTTATTTTGAGTTCATCGAAATCTGTATAAAATTCACATTTTTAATAATACTAATATATACACATCACACTTAAAAATTGGATCTTACAAGCTCGAATCTGAAATACTATAATAGAATTCAGAAGCATATGTATATAATTAATTAACGAACGAGCAAACCAACTCGTGATTTAGTGCCGACACCACCGTTCAAAATTCAACGGTCATTTGCTGCTCTCACATTCACAACTAATTAAAATTAAACTCCCTAAGACTATCATTGTTGTATACAATTAATCTGTGTGTGTTTATTTCAACTTTTATTCTTAACTATTATATATAGTTACTTATGTGAGCACCGCTCACATGTTTAATAAGTACTAGTACTATTTTTTTACATATTTAATGTTATTAAAATACATAAAAAATTTGAATATTTTTGTAAAATAATTATGAATAGACTTAATTAATAAAATTCGAAATTTATTCATTTAACATATTAAAAATGAAATAAGATACGTATTTATTAATAGAGTTAAGCTGAGAGTCAAAGTAGTAGACTGCCACTGCCCACGGTTAACTGTTAACGAGATTAATTAAAAAATTTAAAAATATGTATTTCCAATTCCCTTTGCTGGATGTTTGCGCCATTTACATCCAATCAAATACAGGTAAGAAACTGATCACTGCTCCCCTAAATTAAAATAAATCGAATCAAATCCGATCAATCGATTCCGCCATGGATTTCTTCACCAAAGCCAAATCCGTGAAGCTGAAGAGCCGCCACGAGAAATACCTAACCGCCGACGGCGACGGCGCCTCCGTCTTCCAGGATCGGTCGGATTCCGCCGCCGCGATTTGGGCGGTGGAGTTCGTGGAGGGCGCGGAGGGCGTGGTGCGGCTGCGGAGCTGCTCCGGCAAGTACCTGACGGCCAAGGACGAGGAGTTCCTCCTCGGCGTCACCGGAAGGAAGGTCGTGCAGTCTGTGCCGCCGAAGCTGGACTCGTCGGTGGAGTGGGAGCCGGTCAGGGAGGGGATGCAGATCAGGCTCAAGACCAGGTACGGAAACTACCTCCGCGCCAACGGCGGATTGCCGCCGTGGCGGAATTCGGTGACGCACGATATTCCGCACCGGCACCACGACTGGATCCTGTGGGATGTTGAGGCTGTGGAGATGCGCTCCGACGCGGATTTGACGGAGGAAGACGTCAGGTGCTCCAATTTCAGTCTCCGCCTGCCGAGTAATCTGGTCAGTGTTTTTTCTCTGTAAATTACTATTTCTTTGGTAAATAAATCAATTGAATAGGTATATTAGTACTATCATTTGTATTAGTATCTTGATCAAATTCTGTTCTGTCTCGTAACCGTAAAAGTCAGCTGAAAAAAATACTCCTATCAAATTTTGATTTGTTCGCAATTATCCTATAGCATAATTTTTTATGAAATTGTATCTGATTCGGTAACCGGACAGAATATCACACATGAATGCCACCATGGATGAGTTAAACAACATCGTATATTCATAAAGAATAGTACTATGTAGGTGATCAGATATCTTCACCTTGGGATAACTGTGAAAATTTTGAAATTTCATGGATTTTTCTGGCTGATTATTAAGTTTCAAGATGAACAAGAATTTGATCAAATTTCATGTTTGTTTATTTCCGGAATATGCCCTTGACCGTAATTAGGGAATGCGTAATATATAATAAAGTCGGCTATAACTATAGTTAAGGATGCTGAAATAAAAAAAAATCGATATAAATGTGAAGGTTAAGATATACTAGAATGAAAGACTAGATTTTGCGTGTATTATTTGGATAATTAGCCGAATTGTTCCATCAACAAATATGATCAAACTTTAAGCTTCTAAATTTGTTTAAGAGCCTATTTAAAGAGTATATTCATGAAGCTTGAACATGCATTGTGATTGGAATTGTAGTTTTGTACAAGTAGTTTTTGTCTGGGTAGGAGGATTGACTGTTGTGATGATCAGTCTAGTTCTTCGGATGATTCATCAAAGAAATACGAAGGCCGCCTCATATACTACTATGTTGTGGACGATGATGGGAACGCTGATGATTCAGTTGAAGGGCTGAGCTTTCAGCTCAAAGGGAGTAGGCTAGAGGACTTGATCCAGAGGTTGGAGGAAGAGACTGGACTCGAGGACATCATTGTGTGCTCCCGTAGTCGTCTCAATGGCAAGCTCTATCCCCTTCGCCTAGCTCTGCCTCCAGACAACGCGCCTATGCACGTCTTCATAGTCCCCTCCACCTCTAGGGGTATGCACTTCTCTTGAAATATCTGTTGAGGGGCTCTTTGGTTTCTTGATTATCATACATCATGAACATGATCAGTTATCTTTGCAATTTGTAAACACAAATTCTCTATTTTCTTATCTGAAATCTAAATTATGACACTCTTCATATTACATTGGGGGTTGATCTGTTTATCTGTCCAAACTTTACTCGTTATGAATCCTTGTTTATCTTTTTCTTTTATCTTATTGTAGCGGCAAATGAGTTCATGCCAGCAGCTTCGCGTTCGCCTTCTCTTGCTCCTCATCCTTAGAATTTCTGCTCTCAAGCACGACGTTGTCTATCTATCTATCAATCTGTCTATCTATTTATCTATGTGCTCATCTTCAATGAATTTTTATGGGAGTACTATTGTTTCTACAAAGGAAACATAAGAGAGATTGTTCATTTGTTTGTCTGAAAAATGATACCCATACTGAACAAAATTTTCTATGTTTTTGTTGAGTTAAAACTTTTCTATTATAAATATGAACAGAAAATAAAAGGGCATCTTATTCTATCTTGGCTATAGACATTAGACATATATTAGCAGGGAATATATGTCTATAGACATAAGACATATAGTCAAGGATACTTTTATATGTGTCAGCTTTGATATAATGGATGCTAAAATAGCAAAATTATAATTTTATATATTCCTTTTTTTAGCATTATATACTTTTAGTATTTAGTTTGTAATTATAATTCTTTCCCTTCACTATCATCATCCATTGTCAGTTCATTTCAGCTAATTCGTTTAGGCAAAACTTTCCTCCTATAGAGAGAAAGACAGAAAGAAAGTAGATTTCATTTCTATCTAATTAAAGAAAATTGGTTGTTATACTCTTAACTAATGTAAATGAATAATGTATAAAGCATGTTACTTATTAATGAAAAGAGAGTACTACTAATTGTTTACAACACTTTAGCTAAAGATGTGAAACAAGTTTCCCTGTTTGAACACAAGGAATCTACTACTACAATTTAAGCTTAACATTAAAAGTTAAACAATTCCATTAAAAATGTGATTTAGGTTTGTGTTTTTATTAGCTATACTATAAGCTTAACATTAAAAGTTAGTAAACAATTACATTCAAAAAGGTAATTTAGTTTGTGTTTTTATTAGAGCACTCCCAATGGTGCCGGCTAAAAGTCGGCGTTTTTTCGCCGTCTATCACCAAGTTATCACCGACCAATGGGAGAGGTCGGCGATAATTCGGCGATTTTTCCTCCCGTTTTATCGCCAACCGGCGAAAAATCGCCGGATTATCGCCGACCACTGTGGGCGATAATTCGGCGATAAATATATATATATATATATATATATATATATATATTTTTTTTTAATTTTCCCCCTATAATACACACCTTCTCTTCATTCTCTCCCCATCCTCATCCCTTTTCTCTCTTCATTCTCTCCTCATCCTCATCCCTTTTCTCTCTTCATTTATTTTCCCTCTCTCCATCTATATTTAATGAATTCTGAATCGTCTTCTCATTCTCGGTCCGACGAGGAGATATCTCATTCTTCTTCCGAAGAGGAGGTACCTCCCGCTCCCACCGGATGAGATATCTCATTCTTCAACGAGCGGGTCAACGGGTTAGGCCCCTCCATCGAATTCACGGCCAATGGCAATGTGCATAACATGGGGTACTACCTGGCTGACGGCATCGCGCAAGAGTCTGCGCGCAATGATGTGTAGAGGGCGTTTGGGGTGCTCCAATCGCGATTTGCACTGGTAAAGGGCCCGACGCGCTTTTTCTATCAGGGGGATATTGCCGACATCATGTATGCGTGCATCATCATGCATAACATGATCATCGATGATGAATACGAAGGCGTCCTCAACGTCACCAACGGCACCAGTGTTGCATCATCGAGTCACGGTGTCTCAACCGAGTCCGAGTCCGCCCGCCGGGGTGTACCGTACAACGAACATGAACGGTTCAAGGCGTTCATGGACATACACCAGAAGGAGGCCCATCGAGCACTACAACACGATATGATCGAAGAATTGTGGGCAAATAGAAACCGCGCCCACCGCCCTTGAATTTTTTTACTTTGAATTTTTTTTCCATTCCTGTACTATTTTTTTTTATTAATTTTCGTCGTTGTAATGTTTACCCGTGTTTAATACAACGAACTTTATTACCATTATTTGTTTTGTCTTATAAATTAAATTAGCTAGCTTTATTATATACAAAAATAAAACAATTAAATTAGTGATGATGTAAAAATGAAATGTTGAGTTAGGGAGAAATAAGGGAGAAACTATTGGAACAGTTGGCTAAAAGTTAGCTAAAAACTGGGGATAAATTATGGTGCTGATGTAGCAGGAGTTAAAGAGAAATAAGGGAGATTTTAGGGAACGGTTGGAAATGCTCTTAGCTACTTGTCTAACATATTGGTTTTTGTAATAGTAGTTCAGTTAAATACTTGCATTATTATTAGTGAATAGCGGAACTAATTATGCAATCGAAAATGATGAATTACACGTGGAAAGCTATGTTACAAATGTACTCATGTTAAATCAATGATTCATCAAATTTTCTTTTAAGCCAACACAAAACTTTAGAATGTTGAAGAATTATATTTATCATTTCATTTGTCATCTAAACCACCTTGAGTTAAGTGAGAACAAGGAAATTAAGCAAACATTTTATTTCTCCATTTTGTAATTGTTGTTGATGCTGTATATAAAACCACATCGAAGAATGGAGTTTTTATGTGTAAAAGTAAAATCATATTCATACGTGGATGAAAAATCATTAGACGAATCGAATTTTGGATCTAACTATAGGAAACACTACTAAAATTACAAATAACCCATATTAATTGTAGGTAGTGTTAATAACAAATAACTATAGTATATAATGATGGTGAGCCATATGTAATATAATTGGTAAATAAATTGATATAATAAGGACATTATGTTATGGAGTACTAGTGTTTAATGTTTATAAATGAAATAAACCTATTTTTTTGCTGTCATTTCATGGGAAAATCAAGACTACTTATTTGACAGTGTGAACTATATTTGATTATAGAGAGACCAACACCAACTCCACCACTTTAAATCATCCAAAAAGGTACACATGCAAAAACGAACCACCTTTCAATCATGTGTTTTATAATGCTCGTCGCTCTCAATGTCCGTAGCCAATCATAATATGTCCAAATTTTCACAATTTACATTATTTTTTTATGTAAATGATTAAATCTAAAAGTACATATATATAAAAACACGTGACAAATGTTCGGATGGATTATCATATATGAATATTATTTATTTAATTTAATTCAATTTATGTAAAAAGCGCATTCACCAACAGTCACTCTTAATCACAAACAAGTCCTTTTTTATTAAAAATAATTAATTGTCATTAACATAAAGTTACTTTTATTTAAAATAACAATTCCTTTAACAAGTTTCAATCTAAAAAACACTCGTAAACTTTGAAACAAATTAGCTTTCGCAAATAAGAGTATTTTTTTTGTAACTCATGCTTGTACAAATTTTTGTCATATTATTCTATAATAAATATTCATAAATTAATATGTAGATCACACAATTAACGTGCATATCGTAGAAGGTTATAAAATCAATATAAAGCCCACAAATTCCTAAGAACCGTCACTTTCGATAGATATCCAAGTTCATCAGTATATTCTACATAAAAAAAAAAAAAAACTATTTTTCCAAAATATACAAAACCCAGAAAAAATCACACGTTCTTGAATTTTTGTTTTGGGCCTGTTACCCAAATAATAAAAATCAAATTTTTAGAAAAATGAAGAAGCTGACGAGTGATTTCTGGCCTTTTTACCATATTGGTTGCGGATTTATTGCATCTGGCCTAACAACTTTGTAGTTATTTATGCATTTTTCCTTTGGTATTTTTACATTTTTGGTTGCAACGAAATTGCGCTGGAATCATATTGAATGTACATAATTTGCATGAATGTGGGTTGGAATTTCTTCAGTAATCAGCTCGGAGGAGATTGAGAAGTGGTGGGCAGTGCCCAAAATTTAATCTTTTTGCGGTTAGAAATGGTGGGCGATGCTGTTTCTCGCTCTCGCAAGAATGTTACAATAGGAGTCTGTGTTATGGAAAAGAAGGTGATATGTTTGTTTTTTATTACTGAGTTTTTTTGCTTCAAAAACCATGCACTTTTTTTTGGTTTTGTACACTGTTGATTTGTGCTGATTAAATTATGGAGTGGTGTTTTTGGTAAACTGTTTGTTTTTGGATAATTTTAGGCCTTTTCTGGGCCGATGCTGCAGATTTTGGAGAGGCTGCAAGCATTTGGAGAATTTGATGTGAGTGATTAGTAGTATTTGCCAGCTTTGGACAGTGAAATATTCAGTGCAATGATGTTTGAGGCCAAACTTGTTTGTTCAATTTTGGATACTCAATTTTGATCTTTTTTGTGATGTTAATATGATTGTAGATTGTACATTTTGGGGACAAGGTAATCCTCGAAGAGCCTATTGAAAGGTGATTTTTTATCCCTTTTAAATTTTACTGTTTAGTTCTTTTTTCCTTTTCTTGGTATGTATGTCAGTTCTTTGGTTTATTTTGATGAAATTGAGATAAGTGTATAATTGCAGATGGCCTATATGTGACTGCTTGATTGCCTTCTATTCTACTGGCTATCCTCTGAAGAAGGCTGAAGCATATGCTACTCTAAGAAGGTAAGCATACATCTCTTCTTAGTCCAATGTGCAGCTTCTCATTGTGCTCTTACATATTGTAGGAAACTCTGTTATATGCATATTCTTTTCATTTCTTTTTTTTTCTTCTTACTATATAGTGCATGCAACGAGAGTTAGGGCGTATACCTTAGACGATAAATATGTTGAAGGTTTTCAGGAGTACTGTAGTTCCTTTCCTCCTTCTGTTGGATATATTAGTCTTTTGAAGAAGAAGCAGCTACTAGGAAAGGATGGTGTTGCAACTGAAGACATATATGTTGAAGTATTCGAGTTACGTAACATCTGTGGTTCTGCTGCTGTCGATAAAACCGTAGGAAAAAGCTTGTAGCTTCATTGAGTTTATTTCCTCTTCTCCCATCCTTGAAATGCTCCTGGCCTTCCTTTATGGAAGTAGAAGCATTTTCAGTAACGGATGTTGTTGTAGTTCCTTTAAACTTTAAATGGTACTTTTAATTGGATCTTTTCTACATCCGTCTGCATGCAACCAGTGCTGTCATGATTACTTTGATTTCAAATATTTTTTCATAAATCCAATGTATTGTGTCTGCTATGTTGTCTAAGTATCCCTCAGTCTTGCTGCTTTTGTCATTTGGTTTGCTGTAGGCCTTTTCTTGTAAACGAATTGGGAGATCAACGTCTTCTTCATGATCGAAGGAGAGTGTATGAGGTTTGCATCCTTTTAATCCTTTAGAGAAAGTTGATATACATTGGTTTGCTGTAGGCCTTTTCTTGTAAACTGATTGTCTGGATTCTCCCCCCCCCCCCACCTTTTCCTTGACTTTCCAGTTTCCCCCATATTATTCTCCCTAATCAATGGCGTAACTTTTGTATGTGCACACCTGTTTTGTTTCCCAGTATCTGCTTCACCCTCACACTAAACAAGTAACATAGCATCAATCCGTACAAGAAAATTATGTCATTTTCAGGGGAGTGGTAGTTTTCATATCTCATACTTCTCAAAACTCAAAAGTCTCCATGTTTTTGTCAGTGTAAACCATTTTGCAACTACATTTTGATTTCTACCTACTAAGAGCATAAAATTAATAGCAATATAGTATTTCTTAAAAAAGCAAAGTGTCTATCTCATTTATTTCTCTGCCTAACTAAATCATGCATTCATTCTTGTTACTTGCCTAATTTTTCCAGACATAACCAAAAAAAGAACTGAAGTCTCCAGTGTTTAACCGAAACTATACATGTGCACTGAGTGTGTTATCCACTGAATTGACACCATACTACTTTTGACCAATGGAATATGTATTAGATTAAAGATGGTTTTCTTTTCCATTTAATAATAGAATGATTAAAGTGGTAAGTAGTCTTCATTTGATGGCAGAAACTTGAAATGTTTGGCATTAATGTTCCAAGATATGCCCTAGTGAACAGAGAGTTTCCCAATCAAGAGCTGGACTTTTTTTCCGAGGAGGAGGATTTTGTTGAAGTCCACGGCAATCGGTTCTGGAAGCCTTTTGTGGAAAAACCGATTCATGGTATAGATATTGAGCATATTATACTGGAACCTTTTATTCTGTGCACTCATGTAGTAGTATCATTTTAATTTTCTAGAAATGGGTGCCAATTTTTATTCTGTCTTTTGTGAAGGTGATGATCACAGTATAATGATATATTATCCTAGTTCAGCTGGTGGGGGAATGAAAGAATTGTTTAGAAAGGTAAGAATTTAGCAGATGTTTTGAGTTCATTTCGGTAAGTCCTTGATGTCTGAGTCAGGTTTGAGACACTTCATTCTTATTATTATGATTATTATTATCTATTTATTGTAACGGAAACTATAGTATTCTAAGGTTCAATTGCAAGGCTGTTGAACCAGTTCTGCCTCTGTTCAATATAATTTGATTGAAGTCCACTTTATTCTTTAGCTCTATACAGTTCAATAAGCCATCCCCTAGTTTTAAAGCAGTATCATTTCCAGGTGTGTTGGCCACTGTGGAATGTTGAAACTCGTTTTAGGCCACTGATAAATTTTACATTTCTCATAAAATTATAGGTATAGAATGCATCACATTCACATAGTCCCAAGACTCTTCACTGGAGCTGTTTCATATTTCATATTCACTATTCAGATAATCATGTGTAAGAAAAATATTTAGATATCATATTTTCATATTTGCATGGAGTATTCTGGTATAATTTTACGAACTTTTTTACTTTTCTCTATCCTGATATTTAATCCATGTGTAGTTCATCATGGTCAAGAAAATATTTTTGTCCTTTAGACTTATTTTGAATGATTAATAATCTCAATATGACAATCAATGTATAAGAAGCTGCTTTAGATATTTAAAATCAATATCAGATGAAAACTTGTTCATTTAATAGTGCGTATACATTTCATCACCCTTTATTTAACTAATTGACGTATGCAATATATTGCTGTTCCTTTCTCAGGTTGGTAATCGGTCAAGTGAATTTCATCCAGATGTGAGAAGAGTGAGACGCGAAGGTTCTTATATATACGAGGAATTTATGCCCACTGGAGGCACAGATGTAAAGGTAGTTAACCACCATTTATTTTATGAATTACTCTTGATTGAACTTTTATCATATCTGAAGTTGCTAAAATCCAAACATCACAAAGAAGGTGGAACAGGAATCATCTTAATATTCTTGAATCTCTGAGAACTTTTGAATTGACGAGAAATTCCCTTGGGATATTTAGAAATATTTTGCAGAAGTGTGTAAATATCTACTCCCTCCGTCCCTGATAATTCGGGTCACTTTGACCGGGCACGGGTTTTAAGAATTGTAATGAAAAGTGGGTTGAAAAAGTTAGTGGAATGTGGGTCCTACCTTTATATATTAGTTTTATAATAAAATGTGAGTAGGAATGAGTTAGTGGAATATGAGGTCCACTACCAAAAATGGTAAAAGTGAAGTGGGACAAATTGTATGGGACGGACCGAAATGGAAAACTGGGATGAATTATCTGGGACGGAGGGAGTATTTAGTATCATGCAGCGACGAACTCTGTCTACTAGAATTGTATGTTTTTCATTCCCTTGAGTGCTCAGAATTAGGCTGACGGTTAACTTTAGTTAAGCAGCCACTCATCTTAAGGTTATAGATTTATGCTTTTAACATATTCCAATGAACCTTTTCATCTGGAACTGCCTGATACAGTTAACAGTTTTTCTCAGACTATATATTGAATGATTAGTATAGAAATTATCCGACTGAAGTTATGCTGTAGAGTCATCTCGTGACCTTCACCAAAACCACCCACAATGTAGTGGGAGGAGGAATAAAATTGTTTAGAATTCAATTTATTGCTCGGGGATATTCTACTATAAACTGGTTTGAGAAAAAGCTTTAACTTCTTAACAATTCTTAGGTGTACACAGTTGGTCCCGAATATGCTCATGCAGAGGCAAGGAAATCGCCAGTAGTTGATGGTGTAGTTATGCGAAACCCTGATGGTAAAGAAGTAAGTAACTTGTATGATCTTATTCCACAAACTGAGCTTGTCTTCTAGGGCATGTAAGTTGAGATTTTAATATGATTTAGTTGTAGCACGGTAGCTCTTCTTACAGCTACCAATTTGATGGTTGTGACGATTGTTGCTTATACATCACTCATGTACTTATATAATCAATGCTCTATATCCACGATATGAGGTATAAAGTGGAATTATTGGCTATAATAGTTCATGCATGTGCAGGTTAGATATCCTGTTCTGCTCACTCCTATGGAGAAAGAAATGGCTCGAGAGGTGTGCATTGCATTTAGGCAAGCTGTAAGTAAATATTATACTTTCATAGACCAGTTGTCAATATTTATTCAATTCAGTTTTATTCTTTGCTCTTCCCACAGTCCCCCAAATTATCCAATGATTTAGAAATGGTTGTTAGATTTGTGTGGCAATAATAGACCTTCTAAGAAATATAGTAGAATTTCCTGGTTTTTTTTGCGAAGTGGCTTCTCAGTTTCTCATAAACATGACATACAGGTTTGTGGCTTCGATCTCTTGCGCTGTGAGGGGCGTTCCTATGTCTGTGATGTCAATGGATGGAGCTTCGTCAAGAACTCCTACAAGTAAAATTTCCTGTTCCCATTTCCATTTTTTTGTCAGTTTGATTTTATATCATTTGGTGGATTGATTTCAACTAAGCTAAAACTATGGACTAATCCGATCATTGCAATGACCTCTTTTGAGACTTTGTTCGCTTCATTTGTAACACCCCTTCTTTTTGCTTCGTGTACCCCTCTCCCCTCCTTTTCTTGTCCTTTTATCGGGCTTCTGAATATTTTGAAATTACTATGCCAGATATTATGATGACGCTGCATGTGTTATGAGGAAAATGTTTCTTGATGCTAAAGCTCCACATCTTTCATCAACAATACCTCCAGTTCTACCTTGGAAGGTTAATGAACCTGCTCAGCCCTTTGATGGTTTAACACGTCAGGGAAGTGGGATAATCGGAACTTTTGGGCAGTCCGAAGAACTACGTAGCGTGATTGCCATTGTTCGTCAGTAAGATGTTACCTTTTGTTTACAGTTCTAGTTAAATACTACACGTAGTATTATCCATTGATAAGTGCTCCTTTTGCTATCAGTGGTGACAGAACTCCAAAACAGAAAGTGAAGCTGCGAGTTACTGAGGAAAAACTATTGAATTTGATGTTGAAGTATAACGGGGGAAAGCCAAGGGCAGAGGTGCTCGTTTATTCCTCCTTGCGATTCTTGTTTATTTATAAATGCGCCTTTTTTCCCTTTTAATACCTTTCCATCCTTTCCTGCAGACAAAGCTCAAAAGTGCTGTTCAACTGCAAGATCTTTTGGATGCGACACGAATTCTAGTTCCTCGTACGAGGTGTGTTATTTTTTCCCCCCAATTTAGTTGTATCCACTTATAACTGGGCTTTGTTTTGGTCATATGTGTGTATTATGCAGACCTGATCACGGGAGTGACAGTGAAGCTGACGATATCGAGCATGCTGAAAAGCTTCGGCAAGTGAAAGCTGTGCTTGAGGAGGTCCATATCATTTTTCATTAGTAAAATCTCCTTTCGTCTTACTTTTATTCTCTGCTATTTGTAAGTGCTATTTTGCTTGTACGATTGTAATGGTTATCGATGCTATGGCATCCAGGGCGGGCATTTCTCTGGCATTTATCGGAAAGTCCAACTCAAGCCTTTAAAATGGGTCAAAGTGGCAAAAGCGAATGGCGAAGGGGAAGACGAACGGCCTACTGAGGCCCTGATGATTCTTAAATACGGCGGTGTCCTCACACATGCTGGCAGAAAACAGGCTGAAGAGCTAGGAAGGTATTTCCGGAACAATATATATCCTGGTGAAGGTACGGGCCTGCTTCGTCTCCATAGTACATACCGCCATGACTTAAAGATATACAGCTCAGATGAAGGCCGTGTGCAGGTTAGGCTCTCTTAACTCTTTTATGCGGCATATTCAATGCATCTGAAACCTCGGTTTGTTTACCATTCACAGATGTCTGCAGCTGCTTTCGCTAAAGGTCTTCTAGATTTGGAAGGGCAATTGACACCGATTTTGGTAGGTCAAACATTCATAACTCTGATTAATGCCATGTTATTATTTCGAAACCACCATTTTCACATCTTCTTAAAACCGTCTAAGGTTTCGCTTGTCAGTAAGGACTCTTCTATGCTGGATGGGTCGGAGAACGCCAGTTCCGAGATGGTAGAAGCTAAGGTTAGTCTTTCGAGTCCCACTTTTTTGCCATCGTACCCTGAAAAATAGTATGCTTTTATTTCGTCTTTGCTTTTTTTCCCCAGGCCAGGCTACACGAGATCATAACTTCCCATAACGATACGATTGAGAGCACTGATCCGCCGGGAGAAAAGCCTTGGATGGTAGATGGTAGTGGAGTTCCTCCGAACGCATCCCAACTTCTTCCCGAAATTGTAAAGTGCTTACTTCGTGTTACTCTTTGTTTTTGCATTTTGAGTCGTGTCAAACCACCCTATTTCCACAAGTTTTTGGTATTATTATGAACTGAATCCCTTCATCAAAACCAAAACCAGGTGAAGTTAACGAAGAAGCTCACGGAGCAAGTGAGAATTCTAGCCAAGGATGAGAACGAGGAGCTCGCGGGGAAGACCTCTTACGATGTGATTCTGCCATACGATCAAGCGAAGGCCCTTGGCAAGACAAGTATGGATGTTGATCGGATTGCTGCTGGCTTACCTTGTGGCAGTGAGGGATTTCTTCTCATGCTCGCTCGTTGGAGAAAACTTGCGAGGGATTTGTATAACGAGCGCAAAGAGTATGTCTGTTCTCCCTTCATTCTCCCACATTGTGCAACTTGAACTCAAACTTTAGCTATGCGCGTGCAATTGCAGGCGGTTTGACCTCACACAAATACCCGATGTTTATGACTCAAGCAAGTAAGGAGATGCACAGCTTTTCTTTTGTAGCAAACATAACATTTGATTGTGATTTGCATCAGCAAGTTTCTTTAACAAATTTCTGATTCATTGATGTTTCCCCTTTCGGTTTGACAGATATGATCTCTTGCACAACGCGCATCTAAAACTAGAAGGCCTATACGAACTTTTCAAAGTGGCACAGGTATGAAATAGCCAATACGGTGATGCATGCTCTCTTACGTTTGATTGCTCTCAATTGCGCTGCTCCTCTTCCCACAACCTATACACGTAAATTGAAAGAAAAGTGAACTAAAATGGAGAATATTATCTTCTTTGTGGCTGATGCTCTGAGGCCACTCAATGCAGTCGCATGCTTAAATTTGTTGCATCATTCATTGAATTCCGATTTTCTTGTAGTTACTTGCAGATGGTGTTATTCCGAACGAGTATGGAATCAACCCGAAACAGAAGTTGAAAATCGGATCCAAGGTATGCAACATATTCACTTCTTGAAATGAATCTTCTTCACATATAAGAAAAGTTCTCTAGCTAATCCATCATATAAGACTCACCTTGTAATATTTTTTCAGATTGCTCGTCGTTTGTTGGGGAAGATCTTGATCGATCTTAGAAACACACGCGAAGAAGCAATCAGCATCGCTGAATTGAAGAGTAACCAAGAGACTACAGAACTCCCTAGCATTGCAAGAGAAGATTCTGCAGATCTTCAAAAATCTCAGATTAATCCTGAACATGTGTCTAAGGCTAGTCTCGGCAGTGAGAAATCCGTGGATCTAGATGATGACGACGACAAAGAACCCAAGTACCGATTGGACCCAAAGTAAGTGTTTGCACAGTGTGTTATCTATTTTTGCAGATTTTATTTTATTTTAAGTTATGATTTATAAGTTTATGCTTAGTAAAATTGGACTCTCAATTCAAACTGTTTGAAACTATGATAGTTTTTCTTCCAATGTATGTATGTTTACTCCCATCAGGTATGCAAACGTAAGAACCCCGGAGCGACATGTGAGGACGCGGCTATATTTTACATCGGTGAGTGAGTGTAGTACTATAATTTTCTCCATACAACTTCCTATTTTCAACTTCAGTTTGAAATTTTAAACTCGGTTGAATTTGTTTCTTTTCGGTTGACAGGAATCTCATATCCACTCCATGATGAATGTTCTCCGTTACTGCAACTTGGACGAGTCCCTCCAAGGAGAGCCAAGCCTCGTGTGTGATAGCACCTTGGAGCGCTTGTGTCGGACAAAGGAGCTTGACTACATGAGTTACATTGTGTTCAGGTTATTCGAGAACACAGAGGTTCGTCTCTCTCATCTAAAGCTCCTTCCCATTCGACATATTCCCGTTGCAATATCCATAGCTATGCTACTGCCTTTCTCATTACAATATCAAAATTTTAACAAAAACATCAATCTCTTGAGTTTGATGGATGAATGATGGTATTTGAAACTGATGCAGTTGGCATTAGAAGATCCAAAGAGATTCCGCGTAGAAATGACCTTTAGCCGAGGTGCAGATTTGTCCCCGTTGGAGGTAAACTTCGACTTCAACTGATTTTAATCCTCCTTTCTATGCCCTATAGAAGTTGTTGAATCGAAGTTGATGTTCGACTTTCAGCAGGCAAATGAGAGAGACTCGTCTTCATGGCATCAAGAGCACACTTTGGCCATAAACGGCCCTGAGCGGCTTCAAGAAGTCGAATCATACTTGACATTCGAGAGGATGGAGAAGATGATCCGGCCCTTTGCAATGCCAGCAGAGGACTTCCCTCCTCCCATGATTCCTCAAGGATTCTCCGGCTACTTCTCCAAGAGCGCGGCCGTTCTGGAGCGCCTCGTCAATCTCTTGTCTTTCAACCGGCACTCATCACACGCCAACGGGAAGTAGTTAAGCCACATAGTCCTCTCATCAAGATCGATTCTTTCGCCCTTTTTCGCCTGAGATGATTGTTGCAGGTGTGTTGAAATGGTGAGATTCTTCATGTTTGTGTTTTGTTAGATTAATGGTGACAGTTCTGTGACTTAGGAAAGTGGTTATGTTTTAATGTTTTGTCTGCAAATTTTTTGTTGGTTGTTTATTGGTGGGACTGTAAATGGATCTTTTGAGCCCAACAAAATGGTGTTTTGTAGGCCCCATTTGTTTCAAACCTACCATAAATATAATTATAGGAAATTTTGGGTTTTTCTAGAATCTTAGTGGGCCCATTTCTTGAAGACATTTAATTTTTGGACGATGAATGAGTCACGACAATGACTCCTTACTCTCTCTCACACAAACAAACACAGAGATATACACTAGAAAAACAAACATAGACGCAGAGCCAATTTTGTCACACACACATACAAACTAAAACGTTTTTTTTTTTCTTTTCAAAATTAAGATTTTTGTTTTCAAAAGAAGCTTTGAATTAGTTATTTTTATTTATTGCAAATTGTCGAACTCCTTTAAAATTATGTAGAAGATATAAATTTAAAGTCAATATTATGGTGGATTCGAACATGAAATCTTTAGTATTGGTATCGGTATTACTACTCTGTCATTAAATCAACTCACATTAATTTTGTTGATTAATTTGAACTTTGTAACTTTTGGTGCCAGTTCACTATTGCATCATAACCATACCATAATTTCTTTTCATAAAACTGTCAAATATTAGGCATTTTATTTAAAAGATGTCATCACCAAATTGCGACTCATAACAAATATCGCAATTTATGGTTTAAATTTTCCCTTTGAATAATAATCCATTTACCAAGAATTCGGGAAAAAGGACAATAAAATATCCATTTCAAATAGAAAAAACAAAGATACACAGACACACACACACACGTGTAATTATATGAGGTTTTAGTCCACACGAGTCTTCTCAATAATTAGATATTAGTGGTCCTTTTGTATTTATTTTGATTAATATATGTCAATAATATTCCCTGTTTAAACGTTAAGTGTATATTTGTGGTTTGGAAAGTAGGAAATTTTATAATGTTACGAAATATCAACACAACTGTCCTTGGAATTATGAATTGTAATATTCTCCAATTTATTTTATATTGGCTTAAATTATTTGAACATAAGTAATTGACTAAACAAACTAATTTGGTTTTCGCCGACACTATACTTTTATTTTTCTATGTACTTATGTAGTTATATCAAATTAAATACAGTAGCTATTTAAGGTTGGTTCTTGTTTTTTTTAAACATTTTCATTAATTAGACTTTTAAAGATAAATTTTGAAGAGAAAAAATCACATTCCAATTTGGCCTAAACTCGATGAAATTCCTATTCGATTTGATAAACATTATCAAAATAATTTGATTGATCAATTTTCACATTTGTCTTTAGTCGTATGATATGTAGCTTATGAATAGTCAAAATGAAATTAGAGTTGCTTTCACACCCACCCTTAGAATAGTCGAATTTCTTAAATACTAAAACTAGGTCATTGTTAAAAAGTCGGTTTGGATTTAAAGTGCAATAAATATGAATCAACCGTTTTTTTCTTGATTTTTTATTTATTTTCTACTTTTCTCTTTTACCTTTCTTGAATTAGTCGTATACTTTATTTATTATCATAAACAAAAATAGCAACTTCTCCAAACAATTCACATTAAGTGCACCAATTAACAACACTAAATACTAAGGTTTTGCCAAATTATGGATTGAATAGTTATAATGAAATACTAAGAAAATCATATATACTTACTTACCCATACACACAACTTTCTATGTTACTATTAATTACGATCGATATTTAGCGTATATAATTTTATTTTAAAAATTATAAGTGGTGAAGTTGTTGAAAAAATTTGGTTTCGAGCTTGTAGGGCTCTTAATTAATTGAGAATTGGCTTTGAGTTTGTATGACTCTCAACTAATTTAGTAGCTACGTACTTAATTCTACGTGAATTAAAGAGTTGAAGATTATTCTACGTTGTGAGTGGATAATCATGGAATTTCTTTCGAATATCGATTTTCGTTGAGTAAAAAAAAAATAGCATGTTAAAATTGTGTGTGGTAAGACTTGATAATTATTTGACCACGATAAAGTTACTTGAAATTAATAGTAATTATTTTAGATCAAGATAGAGTTTAACTTAGCCGAAACTTATAGCATTTCGCCCACTTAATGAAATCGACAACTTCACGACGAAGGGCTATAATGAGTAAGTCTGTTTAATTTTAAGCAATATAATAGTATCTTGAGCTTCTCTTTTTGGGTTGATGCTTAGCTAGCTTATATTGGATTTTGTCTTTGGATATGCATAGATAAACACTAAATTCCACTAGAAAAAATCATGATCACTTTAGCCTTTTGCTATTTTGAACAGAAAAGTGATAGCATAATTTATATTACTAGTATTTGGTGATTGGAGCATATTACTTTTATAATTAGAGATTTGACCTCATTATAGTAAACCTAATACCAATAATGTACTATATGACAACGTGTTTCATTGTAGTTCTTTCTACGTATTTAATTTGATGTTGCTAATTATATTGGGGATGTAGTCATCTCTCTATTATATGTGCAATAAAAACAAAGTAGAGAAATATATTCAAACTATATATAATGATAAATAATATGGTTACAATTTGTTGCGGTATTAAAAATTGGATAGATGAACAAATCAATTAAGTGATTAACTAAACTACGAGTACCTCCTATTTCCGTCCCAACTGAGATATTCTTTCATGAAACTAAAAAAATGATGTTTAATTAATTGTAAATAGAAAAAAACTATTTAAAAAGATAAAAAAAAAAGTTGTTAATTTTAAAAGAACAAGATAGTCTAGATTATTAAGAAACGGATGGAGTATTAGTAAACAATTTAATTAATTGTACTCATCTGATAACTGATGGAGACAGAATACTTATAAATTCCTTATTATCATATTCATATTTCTTTCTATGATGTTCCAATGTAAATGAATAAATTTTTTTGACATTTTTTTCTTATTTTTTCTCTTTCTCTACTTTATTTCTTTCCGGATAACTAAGACTGGAGTATGTTAAATATATTCGCATTTAATTTTTGTAAATGATAGCACTATAGTAAATAAAGATATTTAGAACGTCAGTCTATTTTTGACACCTATACTTCCAACTCATGATTAGACACGCAATGAAATGAAAAGTGGATGCTCATGGTACCAATATTATCAATTAATTGCCCATCAATTAAATTAGTTATATACGTCATGCCTATTAGATGTGTTCATCGACTTACGAAAATTCCAAATAGAAGTGCAGAGGGCCAAATTAAATGAGGTAAAACATACCAAAATTGTGCAAAAGACATGAACAACGCGCGTCATCTCCAAATATAAAATCAATTCTTATTTATAGAATTTTCTCATTAATTATTACCTCAATTAAAGTAGTATATTTTTTGTGCTTAGGCAGGATAAAATTCTATCAGTGGTAAGTATGAAACACCCATATAACTAAGTGCAATTAAGATATAGTCTCACAATTTATAAATTTTGTACTACTACTAATTATTAAAATAATTATTAATGCTGTGTAATATATTATGTGGATATTGTTTTAGTTAGCTGGTGTGATATACTTAAACCATTGGATCGTTTAAAGTTTTTAACTTGAGATCAACTTTCATAAGATTTATATAAATGAAAGTAGAATATTAGATTCATATTCACTCAGTTCCTAATTAAAGGTCTCAACGCAATATTTGAGCTTATAAATTTTATTAGAGTATCACTGCACCAATTAAATAGACCACGCATGAATTACTTGTTATATCAGAGGATATCGTGCAATTCATTTCTTAATTAATCTATCTTATTCTCACAAAAAGAGTTTAAAGATCACCAAAAAAGAAGATTCAGCATGATCCATGAGTTAAACAAATTATATCACCTTTTTACTATTAAAAAATCAAATAGAAGCAACTTTTTGCAGTTTTTATTTTTATTTATTTTGAAGCAGTGGATTTTTAATTGAAAAGCACAAGATTATTTTCCCTCGATAAACCTCCACCGGTTGAGTTTTCACATAAAAAATGATTTAAAACTTTTCTGGGCATTATTGTCGAGAGATCACGTGATAGCTCATCCGTCACGTGAGATCGTCTACTCGGGCTAATAATTACAGTTCGTGAAGTCATGCCCGAAAACGTGGCAGAAGAGAAATTAAAAATGAATCGTGCTTTCTCGGTGGAATTCAGTGTCAGCGCAGGAATCAGATACGAACAAGATTTTTGTCTCGACCGAAACGACGTAGTTCTCCGTAGATAATTCCGTACGTCACTGCCGATTTTTAACATTATTTTGACCTTTTTTTCAACTCTGTCAAGTTACTTACGTACAGTAGAAATTCGAAAAGACAAAAAAGCCCTTAAGAAAACACCTTCAAATTAGAATCCTAGTCCAAGTCGAACAATTAGTTTAGTTTACTATTCATTTTCATTTGTTAAATGAGTATTTTCATTTTAGTAATTAAGGCGCCCAACGTTTACTTAATTAGTAATTGTAATTTTAACCTATAAAATTCAAATACTTAATTACCCACGAACAATCACTTCTCCACTTATATCTATCAATGGTAGGGGTGCGTTAGGTTCCTTTGCACCCTAAGTGTCCTATTTCCTTCTTAATCTCAGTCCTTGGATCCTTGAATTGGATGGTTGTGATCAATGCATTATTAGAATAAAAAAATGTGCATTTTTAGTCTATAATGTTGCATTATTAGCCGCTGTGCATTATTAGAATGAAAATGTGCATTATTAAATGACACGTGACATTAATCTAACCGTCAGATGACAAAATCGTGGAGCTAGAATTAAGAAGGAAAAAAGACAAAAGATATGAAAAGGATTTAAATACATCCCATCAATTGTATTTATTAAAGAATAGTTGGCATGTAACTTTAGATAAATTTTAATTTTTACATAGTTTCAAAATACATGAATTTTATTTTGTATGTAATTAGCCCCAAAATACAATATTCCTTAATTAAGATTGACATGACAAACAAAACGACATTTTTTCTAAATAAATTTCATACTTTCTTTTTTATTTTTATCCCAATAGAATGTTCACTTTTTTTTTTTTCAAAAATTAGCCTATGATTTGGCTCATTAATTAGCACCACCATGGGATTATTTGAGGGAAACATGTTTTAGAGGAGTTTAATTACTATTGTATTTTTGGTGGGTGTGTGAGTGTGAGTGAGAAAGAGATATCTTTGCTTTACGTTATTTCTTAGACTACTATTTTTTCTTCTTTTTCATCATTGTGTTATTTTTTATATGTTATCGTCAATGGATGAAGCTTCGAGGAAACATCTTGCACATAGGAAAATCAAAATAGGAAGTGAACTATCTAAAAGAAAGACTATTACTTTCTCTTTATAAAACCAAAATGGGATGGATTTAATTTTCCTTTTTCCTCCTTCCTCTTTCCTTTATAGGATTCTCATCCAATCCAAATCTCTTTTTTTTGCCTTTACAAATCCTATCTTTTCAAGCAAAAGTAACGAATGTCATGTCATGTTATTTTACTAGTGAATGTTGACGCACTTATTGCATGTGATTCGTGTGATTTCTCGGAATAAATATGAAAAAAAGTTACAATGAGTCTAGAATATACAGTTGCAGGTATGTTACCAAGATGAAATAACAATTTAATTCACTAACATTACATGTGATGATATGACATAAATAACTTCACCGAATTTTTTTGCCAATTATCGACATCCATACCTCAAAAAAAATTATAGTACTATGATAAAAGTATGTCATCATTATATATTCACCTTGGAATTTGTACCTGATTCTTGAAAATTATGTCATAATAAGATCATATAGGTGGTTTAAAAGTTCATCCAACATATGATTTATATACTAGTATAACTTAGAGGTAAATGAACAAAGTTTGGTTGCTACCAATTAGTTGAGTTTGGAAGTATTCTGAAAATATAAATTCTTACTTAACATTTCATGTCGGATGCTATATATATATATGTACCTTGTGATATTAATTGCTATATAAGTAGCATCTAACAATCAATATAATAATTAAATGGTACTGCTATTTAAATTGCATAATGCCCACAAAAATGTTTGATATGAGTAACATCTCGTGGCCATAATATTTGGGGGTTTTGTCAAAAGATGACCAATTTCTTAACAAGAATTGTCAAACAATAATATTCAATGTTTTAAAATTGTGTGGCTCGTGATTTACTAATTCATTTGACTAGTTGGCATATCATAATTAACACGTAAGAAATTCTGGTACCTAAGAAACTGGGTCGCCTTGATCACATAAACAATAAATAAAAAATTAATTAGTCAAGACCACATGTGTACGTGGTAGCTTTTACCACAAAAAATAATTAAATAGTGGCCTAATTTGCCTAGATTATAATAAATTATTTGTGTTTTAAAATCAAGTTGCTATTGTTTGCTCGTTCTAGTTAGTTAGACTGAGAAACAGTGATGGAATTCGATACATTCACTAATATGGATATGTAAATAATTATATCTTGTACCTTTTCCTTTAGCTACATAGGAAATACTAGTATAACAAATTAAGGTAGGCAGGCAGAACACACGACTTGAAATACGTCTTATTTTATATTTCGTATGAATAAATTTGTGACTATCTCAACTACCATGGATTAAGATTCAAATTCAAACTAATATTTTGAATGATATACTATAATCCCTCCGTTCCACTTAAAATGAAATATTTGGGAATCAGCACGAGATTTTATGTAGTGTTGTTTTGTGAGTTGATAAGGAGAGAGTAAAGTATGAGAGATAAAAAAGTAGAGATAGTTGTTTCCATTTTAGGAAACATTTTATTTTTAATGGGACAAACAAAAAAGTAAAACGTTTCATTTTTAATGGGACAGACGAAGTATAATTTTGGTGATAATTGTTAACAATACTATGTCATTGTCATCATATAATGAGATAATCACACACAAGACCAGATTTTAAATAGAGAGTATGTTTTATAAACATTATTTACTCATTTTATATGAATTATTGTGAAAAATAAACTCTGATTACCGACTTGAAGTTGACTTGTTGTTTCCCATTATACTACTCCATAAGACCATAACAATATATTAGGCGCATGTGTAACACAATTAATTTTTTATTAATACTATAGTAGTAAAAGGTTATGTGAACTATAGATGAAAAGATGTTTGAGCTTAAAAATAAAGATTTGACCACCGAGTGAATTTGGAGAGAGTGATTAACCCACTCATCCAATAAATTACTTTGAAATGCTAGATTATTTTTTCTAGAGTTTGAATTCTATTGATTTTCTTAAGTAAAATCAACGCTTACTATGAGACTAATAACATCAAGAAATTTCGTTCACCACAAAAACAAGAATATCTATACACAACCCACTCCCACCATACCACGACTCCCTGCCACATCACCATTCCTTTCTTTTTTTGCTTTAGATTTTGGAGTAACTCCTACAATCCATGGCCTCTCCCAACGCCATATACATTAATTTACACTATTCATTCTAAATACATTATAATGAATTAATTTTATTTTCAGTCATTAATCTCGTTAAATAATTAACATAATTATTTTCATTAATCACGAGTCAATTCCAATAATCATCAATTTTTAATATGCATGAAAAATTTATTAATAAAAATAAGGGAAATATGGAATAACTTATTATGCCCGATTCTCATGCATGGAAAATTAATTCTGAAAAATTCATGCATGGAAATAATTAATTACGATGGATTTTAATTAATTAAGGACTAGTTATAGATTTAGAATTAAAAAAGGAAAATACATTCCGAGCTTGGCAAGCTCCGTGCGCCATAGCGGGTGCGCTGCACCGGGGAAACCCGCCTTAGAGTCCCACCCGTACACGTCTCCATCCATCCACAACACACGAAGCCCCGGATGCGCGGCTCCTCTCCCATTTGTGGGTTGAGGTACATATTTAGCACCGGCATGTCTTCTCACTTTCTACCCATTTTCACTTTTTTTTATAACATCTCAAGCGAAAATAGACAGGCATTATTAATGTGTGGTGCTAGTATAGAGAGAGAATTCTACCCTGTCAACTTATTTTTTTATCTCTTATTTTACAAAATTATGCTTTTATAATTGAAGTACTAGTAATTTTTATTAAGAACAATAGATACTTTTGCAATAATCACTTTCAATCATAGAAATGTCATTTGGAAAATATTGTGACTTAGATTTGTAAGGAAAATTGCTTTTATTTACAAACTCATGGTCACCAAATTTCTACTATATTAGTAGGCAATAAATAAAATTTATTTAGTCATTACCTAACGCAACTAAAGTTCATTGACGAATGAACCAATAAAGGTAAAGTTAAAAAAGAAGAGGTGAGAAAACTGGGGCGAGTAAGCAATTTCAACAGTAATGTGTCCTTGTAAATAATTAAAAAGAAAAAGCAGCAGAAATTTTGTACCCGCCAAGTACATGATCTTCTTACACTCACCTGCTTCATTCTGTACCGTACACTGCTCTTTCCCCCACTCTCCCCACGCGCCCTCCCCGCGCGTGGATAAATACATGAGAGATTTTCGCTATAT
Source organism: Salvia hispanica (assembly GCF_023119035.1). Taxonomy (NCBI): domain Eukaryota; kingdom Viridiplantae; phylum Streptophyta; class Magnoliopsida; order Lamiales; family Lamiaceae; genus Salvia; species Salvia hispanica. The sequence continues at coordinate 28,755 of NW_025951879.1, forward strand.
ATGTGGAAGCCTCACACTTGCTGCTTTTCCATTCCAACTCAATCACCATTCCACTTCTACACTGCTGCTACGTCCACTTCAGCTCATATTTGAGGTAATCTCTCTTTTTCTCTCTCTCTATTGTTTATACAACATATGCATGTATTTATCGGCGTAGTTTTGCTGTGTTTGACTGTGGATTTTGACGTTTTTTTGGGGTAGAAATGGCGGAGAAGGATGATGCTATGGAGGCTCTCAAGAGAGAAGCAGTTGATTTGGTATTTTTTTGGTCCTCTGTTTTTAATTTTTCGAGTTAGGCCTGTGGTGGTTGATTGAAATCCGTTTTTATTTGAAATTTTGGTAGGAAAATATACCGATAGAAGAGGTGTTTGAGAATCTGAGGTGCACGAAGGAGGGGCTTTCAACGGAGGATGTTAACCGGAGGCTTGAAATTTTTGGTCAAAACAAACTCGAGGAGAAGGAGGTTAGAATTTCTTCGAGCTCTGCTTTTTAATCAATTTTTGCCTCTTTTGGAATTTTCTGTATCTGATTTTACTTTTTTTCGTGAAAAATTGCAGGAGAGTAAGTTTCTGAAATTTTTAGGATTCATGTGGAATCCTCTTTCGTGGGTGATGGAAGCTGCGGCAATCATGGCCATCGCTCTCGCTAATGGAGGAGTTAGTTTCTGCAACTCTCTCTCTCTCTCTCTATATATATATATATTATATATATATATATATATATATATAATTTTGTAACGGAAAACTCAAGTTATGTAGTTCTAGACATGTTAAGTAATTAATTAATTAATTAGTACTTTAATCAGAGGAAGTCATGAATTGGATTATTTATTGATGATTGCTGCTTGTTTGTGTATCCAATGTGTTCAGGGGAAGCCGCCGGATTGGCAGGACTTCGTTGGGATCATTGTGCTTCTCGTGATCAACTCGACCATAAGTTTCGTAGAGGAGAATAATGCTGGTAATGCTGCGGCCGCCCTCATGGCAAGGCTTGCTCCCAAGGCAAAGGTTTGTGGTTTATGATGTGCGACCTATTTAGCATTTCCAGCTCAGTGATTCATGCTTAGTAATGATATGTTGATCAGGTTCTTAGAGACGGGCGCTGGAACGAGGAAGATGCTGCTATTCTTGTCCCTGGTGATGTAGTTAGTATAAAGCTGGGGGATATTATTCCAGCTGATGCTCGTCTCCTTGACGGTGATCCTCTCAAGATAGACCAGGTCCTTATTTACATTAGTTCTTGATTTGGAATATTTCATTGCATTTTGTATAGCTTTCCATTTGTTCTGTTGAATGATGAATTGTTATCATGTTTTCTGTTGTAGTCTGCTTTAACTGGGGAGTCCCTGCCCGTGACGAAAGGCCCTGGAGATGGTGTGTACTCAGGGTCTACTGTCAAACAAGGTGAGATTGAGGCTGTGGTGATTGCAACTGGTGTCCATACCTTCTTTGGCAAAGCTGCTCATCTCGTAGACTCTACTAATCAAGTCGGTCATTTTCAGAAGGTGAGTACCATGAAGATATTGATAGTATCATCACAACTAGAATCATTGGATCATAGCGATGTTACTACTCGTTTAATGGGAGCACCCTAGTGTTCACTGACATACTTCTTCCATTTGTGCTTTCTAGGTGTTGACCGCAATTGGAAACTTCTGCATATGTTCTATTGCGGTCGGAATGATCATTGAGATCATTGTAATGTATCCTATTCAACACCGACCTTATCGTCCTGGAATTGATAACCTACTTGTGCTTCTCATTGGAGGGATCCCCATTGCGATGCCTACAGTGTTATCTGTTACAATGGCGATTGGTTCACACCGTTTGTCCCAGCAGGTAGAATGACCGGCCTCTTTGTCGAAACGGTTCTAGTTTGAAGATTTTTTTACTATTAATGTATTCTTTGTGCTAATTTATCAGGGAGCTATCACTAAGAGAATGACAGCAATTGAAGAAATGGCTGGAATGGATGTCCTCTGCAGTGACAAAACTGGAACGTTGACACTGAACAAACTATCTGTTGACAAAAACATTATCGAGGTTAATGCAACTGTCTCTTGATTGGATATGAAGTTGAATTAGGCCATTCAGACATTATTTAACATTTGATATTTCTTGCTGTAGGTCTTCACTAAAGGCGTGGATCCAGATACTGTTGTTTTAATGGCTGCCAGAGCCTCTCGGTTGGAAAACCAAGATGCTATTGATGCTGCAATAGTGGGAATGTTGGCTGACCCTAAGGAGGTATGAATCATACGATGCTCTTCATGTAAATCTTGAGACATATGTAAACATATATTGTACGCCACTTTCTTCAGTTATTGGTTCTATTAGGTTTTAAAAATGTTATCTTATTTTACAGGCAAGGGCTGGTATTCAAGAGGTTCATTTCTTACCATTCAATCCGACTGACAAGCGTACAGCTTTGACTTACATCGATAACGAAGGAAAAATGCACAGAGTCAGTAAAGGTGCTCCTGAACAGGTCTGCCTATATGTCTCCTAATAACTGATTGTTGTAGCATTTTTAAAATGGTGGTCTTAATCTGTTAAGCACTTGGTTTTCAGATACTAAACCTGGCATACAATAGATCTGAGATTGAGCGAAGAGTGCATTCTGTCATTGACAAATTCGCAGAGCGTGGGCTACGATCACTTGCTGTGGCATACCAGGTGATGTGATGATTCCCTTGTTAATTTCATGTACATTGTTGATACAGAAGCTGGGTGTGTCTCGGTGCTCACTCTCGTGTGGCTTTTTTGTACTATAGGAAGTTCCCGAGGGGAGAAAGGAGAGTCCCGGAGGTCCATGGAAGTTTATAGGACTCCTGCCTCTGTTTGATCCTCCTAGGCATGACAGTGCAGAGACTATTAGAAGGGCTCTGAATTTAGGTGTAAATGTTAAAATGATTACTGGTGAGCATGTTTGTGCCTTCTTTCTCTTCTGTGCATATTTTTGATGAACTAAACTCCTCATGAGATGTGAACTAAATATGGAAAATAAGAGAAGTACTAACCCTGCCACTGTCGAGGGGTGCACATACTTTATGTTTAACTGCATCTTTATTACTGGTTATTAGATTTATATGTGCAATTGTGCAATCTTCTTCAGGTGATCAGCTAGCAATAGGAAAGGAAACAGGACGCCGTTTGGGAATGGGAACAAACATGTACCCTTCTTCTGCTTTATTAGGAAATGACAAAGATGAGTCTATCGTTGCTTTGCCGGTTGATGAGTTGATTGAAAAGGCTGACGGTTTCGCTGGTGTTTTCCCCGGTATGCCTCGTTGCTCTATATAACTAGCATGTTAGGGGCTTTGTATTTGTCATTTGTAGCTTCGTCTCTTGCTTTCAAAGTTGTTGTTTGCCATCAATCATCTTGTCTTCATAGCTCGTTATGGACATTTAAAAATGTACACTCATTTTCAGAGCACAAGTATGAAATTGTCAAGCGTCTACAAGCTCGGAAGCACATATGTGGGATGACTGGTGATGGTGTGAATGATGCCCCAGCACTTAAGAAGGCTGATATTGGGATCGCTGTAGCTGATGCAACTGACGCTGCTCGAAGCGCATCAGATATTGTACTTACAGAACCTGGTCTAAGTGTTATAATCAGTGCTGTGCTCACCAGTCGAGCTATCTTCCAGAGGATGAAAAATTACACTGTAAGCTTCATTAAGCAACTCGAAACTGCCATTACACTGTAGATTTCCATCATACTTTTAACTTTCCCCTTCTCATGCAACTCGAGTTTGCTGACCAGTTCCTCCGAATTGCAGATCTACGCAGTTTCCATCACAATCCGTATTGTGGTAAGTCTGCAATACAATTATTTGACTAATGCTATTAAAGAATATCTTTGTCAAATTCATTACTAAGATAATAGTACCACATTACGCTACTCGAATTGATTCTATCAGTTTGTTTTGCTGAGTGACTACATTTGTTGCATTTTTGCAGCTTGGCTTTATGTTACTTGCTCTCATATGGAAATTTGACTTCCCGCCATTTATGGTTCTGATCATAGCGATATTAAATGATGGTACGTTTTATGGCTTATATGCATGATTTTTCATGGCACCTGGCCTTCATAGTTCTGTTATTATTTGTCGTCTGTAGCAATAATGGGCAATATTCTGAAATTACAGGTACCATCATGACAATATCGAAGGATAGGGTGAAACCGTCTCCTTTACCGGACAGCTGGAAACTAGCCGAGATATTCACAACTGGAATTGTTCTAGGTGGCTACTTAGCAATGATGACAGTGATCTTCTTCTGGGCAGTTTATGATACAGACTTTTTTCCAGTAAGTGTCTCTTTTCCCTTGAACTGGTGAAATCATAATGCTAATAGTTTACATGTGAAAAATTGTATTGACGTGTCTCGAAATTCAGAGGACTTTTGGAGTCTCGTCGCTTGAGGTACCAGTCAATCGTGTCATGGGACCTGACTTGAAAAAGAAGCTTGCCTCAGCTATATACTTGCAAGTGAGTATAGTTAGCCAGGCCCTCATCTTTGTGACAAGATCCCGAAGCTGGTCTTTTATCGAGCGCCCGGGACTTCTACTCGTGGGGGCTTTCCTCATTGCTCAGCTTGTAAGCCAACTCTCCCCTTAGATTCTGCATAGTATGTACCTTTTTCTCTCGTCTCAATATTATTTTCTGGCAGATTGCGACTCTGATCGCGGTTTATGCAAACTGGAACTTCGCTGAGATCGAGGGTATAGGGTGGGGTTGGGCCGGCGTGATATGGCTCTACAATATCGTGTTCTACTTCCCACTGGATTTGATCAAGTTCTTCATCCGATATGCTCTAAGTGGAAGGGCTTGGGATCTTGTGATTGAGCAAAGGGTATTAATATAATGAAAAAGTGTCTTAGTGGTAACAAATTTGTTTAGTAGAATGTTAACACTAATCATCTATATCCTCGATGCAGATTGCATTCACTAGGAAGAAGGATTTTGGAAAGGAAGACCGCGAACTTAAGTGGGCGCAGGCGCAGAGGACCCTGCATGGGCTCCATCCGCCACAGACGGAATTCAGCGAACGCAGCAATCACACAGAACTCAACCGGATAGCTGAAGAGGCGAAGCGACGAGCTGAGATGGCAAGGCTGAGAGAGCTGCATACACTGAAAGGGCATGTTGAGTCAGTGATAAAGATGAAGAATCTGGACATTGACACGATTCAACAATCTTACACGGTTTGAGTTTGATGGAAACAATCAATCAACAATGGAGGTCACTATCAACTTTTGTCCCTCTCTTTAGAGGAGTTGGGAAAAGCAGCATTTTGGAGTCATAGTTATATACCTGATTTTGTTGTGTGTATATGTTATTCAGCTGCTGGTGAAAAGTTCGCTGTATTTACGATTTAGGTATTAGAACGCGAATTTCTAAATAATCGGCTACTTCTTTCTACATTCCACTTGGTTCGTAACAACTAATAACTAACTTATGATCACAATTTAAAACTCGACCAATATTCTACTCCTGAAATGGAGCTGGAATGCCTTGCTTCTTGTTGACGGTTGTCATGACTAAATAATGTGTTCCATTTTGATAAACCTTTACCTGTCCTGACCTACCCGGAATGGGGCTTCGCCTGCCATGACGATTTGGTTAGTTAGACATTATTGAGAAACATATTTCGACTATATGCATGCAAAATGTATATTTGGAGAAACGTACTAGTATCAGTAGTGCCTGTATCATCCAGTAGTATGTCAACGAACTCAAAAGTACATTCGCTAATAGATGTATATGAAGAATGATAATATAAATGACATAATAAAACACCAAATGGGGATGTAGCTCGGATGGTAGAGCAGTCGCTGAGCGTCTCCGGTGGCGTCCCTCCCACTAGGACTTCCACTAGAACTTCCCACACAAAATTCATGCCACGTCATCACTAGGACTTCCCGCAATAAAATAAATAAATTCACAATTAAAATTAAAATTTACGGAATTAAAATTTCGACACGAGCCGTATTTATAGAGTTTAAAAAAAAAAAAAATTTAATTTTCGATCGGACGTTCGACCTCGACATCCTACCCAAGCCACAGTGCGGACGTCAGGTAGGACATGGGGCGGACGGGCGAGCCCATCCGACGGGCATATGGGACGGGCGTGGGTGCTCTTCCCCTTCACTAAGGCGGACGTCGGCGAAGTCCTACCGCGACGTCAGGCATTGGAGACGCTCGCGAGAGGTACGGGGATAGATAACCCTAGATCTCCATATTTTTTATTTAAAAAACAAAAAGTACGTTTAGTTGGAGAATAAAAATCTTAAAACAAGCATAGTTCATCCTCTTCATCGACTCAACATTATTGGCTCATCTTTTTGCTGTCTTGCACCATTGGCCTTGAAATCTCCTAAGCGATCTCAAAAACTGAATACTCGATCAGCAATAATATCTCGTCCACCAACTGAAAATTCATTGGCTCCCTGATTGTTTTGTTTTCTACCTTCATTTCGTTCGAAATCCCAACCAAGTGTGACTTACCGTCAGACTCCATTACGAACGTGTTGAAACTCAAAAAATTTGTGATTAGTAGGTTCGATGACATTATTTTCGACGTTGTTATCCTCGTCGAGGTTGGTGAAGAAATCAGTGAAGTTTGATTCGGAGTAGTCGGGGATTTGTTGTGCGTCCCCTCATGGTTGGCGGGGGAGTCGGGGGTCTATAACTTTAATTTTATTATTTTAGATTAAATCGTATGGATTTTAATCATGTTATAACATGTTTTAATTGTGCAATATCATATTTTATCGTGTAATATCATGTTTTTGTGGCTACCATGTCATGTTAAGTTAAATTGTATAGTAACTTATTAACATTAACGTTTAGTTGAAATGATAATTTATGACAAGACACGATAACCTGCACGAAGTTAATGGGTTGGGACCTGATAAGAACCTGATGACTTCGAGTCTTTATTTGGCTAGGACTGACAATTTTTGACATGGTATGATAAGTTTGTTAATTTGGCTAGGGCTGACAATTTTTGACATGATACGAATCCGCACGAAATGAATGAGTTCAGGTCAATCACCAAATAGCCGACTAGTCTTCATCAAGTGTGACGACACGCGTACCTAGGCCAAGTCTGGCCGGGAAAGGCAGACTTCCTGGAGTTCTTCAACCCGTCACCGGAGAAATCTGGACCAACAAGATCAAGATCTTCTGAGACATTCTTCCGATGGATGGTCTCTGGATCGACAAGCACGAACTGTCGAACTTCATCAAGATCAACAACTCCGGCACTAATCGCTCCATCAATTGGAGGACGGTGTCGGCAACCTCTCTGCACGGAGTAAAGTTTGCATAATATGTATGGTTTTTTGGAGGCCAAAGCTGCTATTGCTACCTGGAAACGGTTGTTTGTTCTTAGCAGGACTAGTTTCGTCGGCAACATGGAACGTCTTCCATCCCAAGTGTGTTGAACTCGGGATTGTTTGGGATTCCGATGGTCGGAGCTGATATATGTGGAGTTTTTGCGAGGGACTGTGCCGGAGATGTGATTCAGGTATGTCTCCTATAATCCTTTTTTTTATAATTTTTGTTGTCGGTTGCTATTTTTTACTTATACAATATCAAAATAGTTTTAGTTCGTTTGATATTTAAATTGAAATGGTAAGATAATGACGTGGAGTTAAAAAATAACAAGTTTTTTCTCACTTCTATTAAAATATCCATCTTTCTTTATCTCTCTACTTTAATATTTACACACACCTTCTCTCTCTCCAATTAAACACTTTAACCAATAACTCCTAAAATCTCGTGCCGACTAAGCAATGTGTCATCTTAGCCGGGACGGAGGGAATAGTAATAATATTTATTCCTTAGTCTATTTGCACCAAAATAGCTATAATTTATATAGAGTAGAGTCTTAAATATTTTTGCGCTATTGAAAGGTAAAAAAGGGCCAAAGAAGGAGGATAAAAATAGAGCAACAACTCTACTTTTGATTATATGGATTTAACAATGAATTTATCTCCTTCTCCCCGCACCAAATCCATTTTTAATCAACATCCATATTGATTATTAAAAAAAATCTGGTAAGATATGTTCTACCCAAAAAAAATTTAGAGTTGTTTTTTTTGTCGATGGTCTACCCAAAAATCTGGTAAGATATGTTCTACTCCGGTAGCATGTTTTTTTCCCTTTGTTTAACATTGGAGTTCAATATTTTGTTCTTGTTGTTGCTGAGGAAGAAGTCAGATTATAATCTATTGATCTATGATTTTTGATTGGTATGTAGGAAGGTTGCGAAGTATAATGATTTCAATGAACTAGATGTTTCTGCCATTGATACTCTTTCAATTTGGTATAATTCACCGGGTAGCTCTTATGAAATTGAATTTAGTCTAGTCTACATATGCTAATTCTGGATGATTTTCATACAACCAAAATATTGGTATAATTCACCGGACACTTCTTATGAAATTGAATTTAGTCTAGTCTACATATGCTAATTTTGGATGATTTTCATACAGCCAAAATATTTTGCATTCATTATCTTGCCTTATAACCCATGATCTGATTATTGTTTTTGGACAGATCTTGCTGAAAAATGCTCCATTAACGTTGAGCAAACGGAGGGGTACGTTGACGTACTTATTTCCAAGAGGTCCTAAGATGGAAAAATGGGAGCAGCAAGAGTAGAAAAAAATTAGTAATTGAAGATAATCATATTCCATTAATAATTATTAATGAAATATAGGGGTACCTGGAGAGAGACCGGAGAGATCACGTTTGCGTGCACGACGTCTTGTATTGAGGAGAATGAGAGTACGTGGTCAAGAGAAAGTATGAACGCTTACACCCAAAACAGTTGGCTGTGAAGAAACAGAATGTGACCCTGTGGTTGAAATTAAAATATTGGTATAATTCACCGGGTAGCTCTTATGAAATTGAATTTAGTATAGTCTCTAATTCTTGATGATTTTCATACAACCAAAATACTGGTATAATTCACCGGGCAGCTCTTATGAAATTGAATTTAGTCTAGTCTACATATGCTAATTCTGGATGATTTTCATATAGCCAAAATATTGGCATAATTCACCGGGCAGTTCTTATGAAATTGAATTTAGTCTAGTCTACATATGCTAATTTTGGATGATTTTCATACAGCCAAAATATTTGGAACCTCCAAGGCTCAGTTCATCTAACACTTCCGCAAATCTCATGAGTATTCTCTTAATTATTTTCGTTTCTCTTGTTTCATTCATGATATTGATTGAATGTTAACTTACATTTTGAATTTATTTTTTTAGTTGGAGTTTTAATTATACTTCAGAAACAATACGAACTAGACATTGATAGGCTTCATTCACCTTAAACTTACCATTCACTTCTTCAATTAACAATCATAACACTTTTTTCTTATTTTTTTGGCTTATGGTGTGGCGTTGTTTGACCAGATCATATGTGTAGATTGGTAAGAAGATTAATTAAAATTTTTATACAAGCAATATGTTGTTACATATTTTTTAAATTGCTGCTTGTTTTTTCAGCTGGAACGTCTTGAAAAGCTGAAAAATAGTCCTCCACAACGAGATAGTCCTAACATTGATGAGCCTAATGGGGTACCTGGAGAGGGACCAGAGAGATCGCGTTTGGGTGCACGGCGTCTTGTATTGAGGAGAATGAGAGTACGTGGTCAAAAAAAGTATGGACGCCTACACTCAAAATAGTTGGCACTGAAGAAACAGAATGTGACCCTGTGGTTGAAAACACATTTATAATGCGTACATCGATGATGACACGGGAATATCATATGACCTCCATGAGTCCTCTTCATATTGTAAGATCAACTGTATTCTTGTTAAATTATATATATATTCTTGTATGCCTAATCCTTTTATTACTACAGAGATTGAATTTTGATCAACCGAACCAAGACCAGACACTCGTAGTGAGACCACATGATAAAAGGCAAGACAAGACGGAACAGCCACCCCCTCACAGTGCCTCTTCCTCCGATGATACATACCTTGCAAGTGACGGAGAACAGCCCTTCGATGAAGGGTTGTACAAGACGGACCAGCCACCCCCTCATACTGCCTCTTCCTCCGATGATACATACCATGCAAGTGACGGAGAAGCCCTTCGATGAAGGGCAAGACAAGACGGACCAGCCAATCCCTCACACAGCCTCTTCATTCGATGATACATATCATGCAAGTGACGGAGAGCAGTCCTTCGTCGAAGGGGTAGACCAGATGGACCAGCCACCCCCTCACGTGCTAGGATCAGCCCTTTAAAAAATGAGAGTACGTGGTCAAAAGAAAGTATGGAAGCCTACACGTAAAATAGTTGGCTCTGAAAAAACAGAATGTGACCGTGTGGTTGAAAACACATTTATAATGTGTGCGACGATGATGATACGGGAATATCATATGACCTCCATGAATCCTCTTCATATTGTAAGACTAGCTGTTTTCTTGTATGCCTAATCTTTTTATTACTGCAGAGATTAAATTTTGATCAACCGAACTACGACCAGACACTCTCAACCCCATCAACCCCAGAGTCTATCGTCAATTTGAGAAGTAGTGACCGCACTGATGCCTTCATGCGGTAATTTTCTCCTCGAATTTTCTATAACAAATCCATTCAGATTAGCTCCAACATGTCATATTTTCTTGGTGGATACAGGAGGATACCGACTCCAAACATGAGTCTAAAGGGTGCAGCCACTATTTTTTACCTGATTTGTGGTAATTGAGCGTTCTGATGTGAATCAAATTGTAGTCCTTTATTGTATTATTTTAACACACATTTTTAGGTGAAAAATGGACTCATTTTGATATATTGTAGGACAAAAGACCAATCCATAAGAGAGAGGAGGAAGAAAACAAAGGTCCAAATCTGATCAGTAATCAGCCCTGCAAGATTAACTTAAAATGCTTCTACAAGTCCACCATTCCATTCACCTTCGAAAGAGCTTCGCGTGGATACCTCGCACGCCTCAATCGGAGTCCGGATGAAGAAGATACGGCTGTTTTACGAAGACTGCGCAATGCAGTGCAAAACGCGCGACCGGGCGTCAAAACGCGCGACCTGATCGAGAGTATGACAAAACGCCCGATCGGGCGTTTTTTCAAGATGCAAATCGCCCGACCGGGCAAATGCTTTCGGGCCCTAACTATTTAAATAGCTAGGGCACGACTTCCAATGCATCTTTTGGCGGCTGGAGGCGATTCTTAGAGAGAGAAAGAGGCTTGGAGTCCATTTTTGGGAGGAAGAAGAAGAAGCTTGAGGCTAATTCTTCCCTAATCTTGCCCATATGGTAGCATTTACTTGTTTTCTTGTATTGTTGCCCACCATGAGTGGCTAGATTTTAGGGATTACTTCTAGTTTGTTAGGGGAGCTTGTAAATATGAATCCATGACTTTGTTTTGATAGATTTCCATGTTTTGGTTCTTGTCTATGTGTTTATTTCAATCCGTGTTGGGTTTTGCTAGCAAACTTAATCCGGTAAAGGCCTTAACTTCAATGTCTCTTTAACTTGGAGTAGGGAGCTAACATAGATAAGGAACCCTAGGCTAAAACTGATCAGGGGATAGTCCGGGGTGGATCTTATGTGTTGAACGTTTGTAGAAGCCAATCTCGAGCTTACTATGCGACTGTAGGAGTGAGGGGTTGGTGAGTAGAGCCTAGGAGACGTGATCAGCTTATCCTAGGTGTAAAATTCCACGATCAGTGATCAGCTGCGTGAGAGCGTAAAATCAACACGATCCCGATAAATATTGGAAAGTAATTAGACTTTAGGATTCATGTGAACAAGCAACCCGAAACAAGCTAGGAGTAGTCTTCCCTCTTTATCGTGATTCCCTTGTTCTTTTTCCTTCTCGTTTCGTCCTTCACTCGCCTCTAGATCAAAAAAACCCAAAATTAAATTATTTTACTGCTTTTTAGTTAGATTTACTAGTTTTAGCAATTAATCTCCTCCCTGTGGGTTCGACACCTTTTATACTGCATTGCACGTCTGTATACTTGCAGAGGTAGTATTTTTAGGGATTTATTACTTGTTTTGTGTACTTAAATTGCACCCTAAAAATCACAACAATTAATAATTATTAATGAAATATATTATGCAACAATATAAACTTAGTCAAATTTTCAATTAATATCACACACAAATATTATTTTTGTAATATTATTAAACCAGTGCAATAAACTACAGAATGCCTTGCTTCTTGTTGACTATTGTCATGGCTAAATAACGTGTTCCCATTCCGACAAACCTTTTCCTTTTCCGGACTCAACCGGAATGGGGCTTCGCCTACCTTGTCGATTTGGTTAGTTAGACTTCTATTGAGGAACATATTTGGACTACATACTTGCAAATGTATATTTGGAGTACCAAAAGAATCATTTTTCTTTACAATCATAACTGGAATTTCCTTACCAAGTCGCCTAATTGCTTTAAAATCAACCTGTGTAATGGTATCAGAATCAGTAGTGCCTGTGTCAGCCAGTATGTCAACGAACTCAAACGTGCATTTGCTAATCGATGAATATGACAACATTCAGGTTAGTAAAAGATACAAAGAGAGCATCAAATGGGGATGTAGCTCAGATGGTAGAGCGCTCGCTTAGCATGCGAGAGGTACGGGGTTCGATCCCCCGCATCTCCATTTAAAGATATGTTTTTCTTTTTAACTCACTGTAGTCTTTGTTTTTTAGCCTTAGACGGGAGTATGTGTGGTTGATGTGATGTGGTTTTTACATTTAATATTTATAATTATGCAGAAAAAAAAATGAATATTATGGAGTAGTTGCCAGGGGCATAGTCATTTGGTGGTTTTCAAAATAGTAATAGTAGTAGTATTGAACTTTATTTTAGAATTCGATGATTTCTCATCTTTTCATTACTATAATTGCAATAAGTTAGTCTGTCCAAATCTTGTCCTTTGCTAGTGAGGTGCCGTTTTAGTGGATTAAATAAGCAAAGGAATACCACAAAGATAACAATGTAGGTTATTTTTATACTACTAACCATCATGAGAAAATAATTTAATTTAGCTTAATTTTCACCACCGTGATTCTGTTTTACAAAAATAATTTGATTCATTGATTTTTGATATTTATTTAATTTTTATTTAAACAGGGAAATTAATAAGAATCTTTAATATAGGGAAAATATAAAAAAAGTTAAGATTTTTATTCTCCAACTAAAGATAATCCTTTTGTTTTTCGAATAAATAATATGGAGATGCGGGGGATCGCCCCGTACCTCTCGCATGCAAAGCGAGCGCTCTACCATTTGAGCTACATCCCCTTTTGTTTCTTTCTGTTTTGCATCCGTTAAGTCGAATGTACATTAACACGAGATGATGGTATCTGAATACTATAGAACTTATAAATTTGAATATTTACAGTAACAAAAATACCCCACTCACAACATATACACTCAAAATATATTGAAAAATAATATAGAAATACACAATACTTGACCTTTTGAGATACCTAACAAAGAATTTAGGATCACAAATTTACAATGCACTTTTATAACAATTACTTAATTTACTAAATAAAGAATTTGAAATTAACTTAAATATTATAACTTTAAAGTCAATTCCATAAAATTACAATTCTAACACAATTCCAATATCATGGTAGCAAATGGACTCTTTTTTTTTTTATTATTAACGTATACATCCAGAACAAGACTCCTCTTATAGTACTTCGTAACAACAATTTCTACGAAGCCAATGCTGTTGTGTAGTAAGAAATGCATGGCATACTTAGACCAATATTCTACTCCTGATATGGAGCTGGAATGCCTTGCTTTTTGTTGACGATTGCCATGGCTAAATAACGTGTTCCCATTCCGATAGGCGTTTGCTCGTCCGGACCCTCCCAGAATGGGGCTTCGCCTTCCCCGACTAAACGCCAATATCCCGTCCTAAGAGATTCAGCCTGTTCTTCATTGCAGTTCTGCAACAGGGCTTCGGCCCGAAAGTTTATTCCCAGAGAACCAAGAAACTCTGACTGAGTTATTGGACCATGGACAGACACATCTGCATCAACAAGATCAACAGTTAGTTAGACTTCTACGGATGTCATATACAGATCCCGATTAAAGTTATTGGTCCTCTTTCTCTTTCCCAGCATGTTTATAGACCTAAGCAATATGATGGACATAACATACCAGGAATTTCCTCAGCAGAACGCCTGATTGCTTCGAAATCAACGTACGCACTGAGATCAGCACTGCCTGGATCATCCAGTATGTCAACGAACTTATGCTTCCGAATTGCCTGCATGGTTCAATTGTGAGCTCATAACTACATTTGCTAATAGATGTGTATATGCATTGATTGAGAAATATCAAGACAGGATAAACAAGGTTGTAAAGGACAAATAACCATATCAGAGTATTTTTTAAAGTGCCTAACTAGAAGAAACAGATTCGATCAACTCAATCTTCACATAGAAATCAGGATACAAATAAATCAGATAATGCAACAGCTGTACCTGAGCACTTCAGACTCTACAAACAAAGTATATATAATGGCAAGGTTTCGTTTGAAGTTGGTTTCTCACTTTATATATTGGATACTAAGCATAATACTCATAACATATGAGTTTGTGGACTTTGATTGTGGTGTTAGAGGTGTGAGAATGGGCGGGCAGAATCAGACCTGTAGACTGTCTGCGATTGTTCCATTGAGGCCATAATCTATTATGAGAGCTCCGCCACCATCCACAGAAATTCTGTTGGCAATTTCTTGTGTTAAATCAATTGCTTTGGGGCAAACCTCGATTTGACTAAGCTTGGTAAATTCTTCAGCCTTAGCCCACTTGCAGCGCTGCGCAAGATAGAGAGCTGCAGGTGTCGGTTGTGGAGATAAAACAAAACGGAACCTGCTCAATGAATTTACGAATATATGAGATAGTACATCAGTTCATCAAGCAGAACTAGTAGCAAATATGATAGAGTTGAGCCCTTACGAAGAATTTTCAGTAACATCAACCATCTTCTCACACCAACCACGAGAAGCTTTCTGCAAGACAATTGTGAACAAGTGATATTATCAAGCTAACACTAATTCTCAGATCATATAGTAATACATAACAAGTTGAAATGCCCACTCAAATATGGTCAGCAAACTATCATCCACACAAAACTTTCTCATGCAAGATTTGACTATTAATACAACTCAGGAGCACAACGGTCAGTCCTTTAGTAAAGAAAAAGAGACCACAGCAGACAGTATAGAAACAGAAAAAAATTAAATGTTACGACCTTTACCTGAAATTGGTGTACTGGCAGAGCATCATAGAACTCATGGGCGATGACGATTGTAGGCACTAAGAAAATAAAACAAATAAATTTTCCATAATCCTTTTTAAAAAATCACTAGCACAAGTAAAAAAGCATAGTCCTTGATGCACTGCAATGGGCTAAAAGTTAAAACCAAAAAGTTATAAATATGACTTTCATGATCATTCTACCATCTTGGTTAAAAAAGAAGCAAAATTATGAGCCATCAACAAAAATTCCTTACATCCTGTAGGAACCTGCTCAAGCATTGCATGCCATGATACAGGGTTCCCCGCCAACGTGCTAATATGCCTCGTACCAGAATCTCCATCAACCGTTTCTTCTGTCGTGCACTTCAATTTCTGATACTGGAGTTTCTGCAGTGCTGGGCTACATTCAACCAAATGTAGTGCCAAAGAAGCCGTAAAATTCTTGAACTTTGATGCACCCTAATTGACAAGATACAACTCAAAACGGTCAAAACTTGTACAAAAAACAATTGCATTTCTATTAATTACATAAACCAGTACTAGATTTAAGCCATACACGCAGAAGATCAGCCATCAGAGTTCCTCTGCCGGGTCCAAGCTCGACTAAATTGATCCTATCAGGCTGCCCCATTTGCTCCCAAAGGCACACTGCCCAGACACCAATCATCTGAAGGAACACAACAGTAACTACTCAACAACTACTTCATCTAAAATGTTTATCTTGTTAGAAGTGTTGACAGTTCTATTGATTTTATTGGTTAAACCATTAAAAATTAAAATGCAGATGCTAACAATAACAGCTAAAAAGGCTTATTTTAACCATAAAATTAGAGAACTGAGAAATCACCTCTCCGAACATCTGGCTGACTTCCGGCGACGTAATGAAATCGCCTCCCTTGCCAAAAACATCGCGATTCATGTAATATCCTGATTTCGGATTCGTTAAAACTTCCTCCATGTACTCAGCAACTGTAATCGGGCCACCTCTGAACTAAATTCAACAGCGAGAAATCTTATAGCAGAAACTATGCAATAAAAAGCTACACGGAAAAAAAATTGAAATCGCGTGACACCTTGATTACGTTCTTGAGGTGCTTAACTAGCTCCGAGTCAGCCGAAGGTTCGTGTGAATGCTCTGCACGTAGATAAAACCTCTGATAAATCGATTAACACATAGAGATAAGTAGCAATGTAGCATGGCAATTGCCGAGTAATTGCACTAAATTAGGATTGGAAGAGGGAGTATCACCAGTCGGATTGTACAAATTGGAGCGATCGATGGAGATGGTGGCGGAGGGCGGCGGCGGAGGGGTATCCTCCAACTGTTCGACGGAATGACTGTGTGGAATTTGGGAGGATGAAGAAGAGGAGCATTGCCGGACGGATGCGAGCGAGAGCGGAGAGGGAGAATAGGAAGGAGACGGCGGCAAGAGGCGGCGGAGGGCTGAAGATCGGAGCAGTGCTCTTCTCAACATTTCTGCTGGCTGATTCAGCTTGAGCTGTTGTGCTTCTTCTATAAAGCACTAATTTGCTTGACTGTATTCTATGTACTAATAGTATTAATATCCATAAACATATGCAAGCAAGTGGGGATGTAGCTCAGATGGTAGAGCGCTCGCTTAGCATGCGAGAGGTACGGGGATCGATACCCCGCATCTCCAAAATTTTGCATTTTAATTATTTATTCTAAAATGACAAAATGTTAGTTTATCCTTTTTTTTTGGATTATATGTTGGCTAAGCAATAAACTAGTGTATGTGTTGGTTAAAGAGACAAAGTGGGTCGTGAATGTATTGGCTATATGGCATAATCGTGGTCGTGGTGCGGTCAATTTAATAACCGTAATTAAAAAGATATAGAAATGAGTATTATCGTTGGTAAATTCGTCAACTCAATTTAAATAGTCTGAAAAGTTTGTCATAATTTTCAAATATGGATAAAAAAACTTTATGATCAGTTTGATTGGATTCATTTATAGCACTATAAATAATTAGTTGATAAATAATGGACTCTATAGTAAAATTCGATAAATTGTTATCTTTTTATGAACATAATTGCAGCTCCTAATATATGTCTAGTCCGTGCAAAACGTTTTGTTAGTGAGATATCGGTTTGGTGGATCAATGTGAAAAGAAATAGCACAAGGAAAACACTACTACAATCTAAGGCCATGTAAATTAAAGGATTACTTTTATAAAATTCACCAGTTTCTTTAGTAAAATCGTACGCTATTTTAGATTTTATTGAACTTGATCCACCAAAAAATTTGCGTCTAAGTAGAAAAACGAATGAAATGTAATCAGTAATCCATATTGTAAATTTGAAATTAAACACCTTTCAATGTTTAAAAAATACTAATTAATATGGAGATGCGGGGGATCGAACCCCGTGCCTCTCGCATGCAAAGCGAGCGCTCTACCATTTGAGCTACATCCCCTTTGTTTATGTAGATGTTTATACTTTATACTGTTTGATTTTACTAATGATGATATTTTGATTAGTAACACAAATAATACTGTACTACTACTACATAGTATAATTACATATATGATCATTTACAACAGCAACAAAAATTGCAACCTTGTTGCCTTGGAAAGATCCCTCATATATCTTAATTTTGAAAAATGATTTATTCATCATTTTTCTTAATAGAATTAAAATATTTAACATATCAATCTGCAATTGAAAATATCACATTGAATTATTATTATTTCTTCAGATTTTGCAGTACAACACAAGGTTCTGTGCAACTTTACAAAACTGAAATAACCGTGTACTAAATAAATCTCAATTTCCCCATTTGATAAACACCTGTAGTTTGACAGCTTAGTAGAAACAAAAAAGATAAGCATGTCTTCTTCTTGACCATTATGAACCTTAAACTTGTGAACAAAAATAAAAATACTTGTGACCAAAGCCAATATAGATATGTACATCATTACTATTTCCTCTACTAAGAAAGAAATGTGTGATTTTGAAATACTAGAAAAAAGGTGAGACATAATGGAGAAGCAATAGAGAAAATTGCACTTCACTAAGCATATGTACAAAGGCAGTTACCAACAGTCAGCTCTACTTCCTACAGATATTACAAGGGAATAAAAATGGCAAACAATACTATCCTTCATAACACATCAAACTCAAACATATCCACCTCAATGTTTGGGTGTGCAGACCTCAGATGGCTGTAGCAGTCGTCAGAACTGTCAAACGAATCCAAGCATACCCAGCAAACGTGTCTCCCGCACCTGCACTCGACGTGGTTGCACCCGTCCACCTTCTCGACTGTGGACCCACACCCAGGGCAGGTCTTCACGTTTTCTTTCCCCATGCACCACTCCTTGAGCGATGAGTCGGGATCAGCTTTGAACTCGCGATACTTCTCACAGGACAGGAGCGGGTGGTATTCCATGTGGCACTTCATACACGTCTCCATGAAGCACACGCCGCATCTGAAGGCTGCATCGGACCCACTGGGATCCACTACCCTGTAGACTGAAGGGCAGTCGGTCGACGGGCAAAACATCAAAGCACCCCCACTAGCTGCCACATACGCACCCAAGGAAGCCTGGAAAAGTTCATGAAGTCGCTCGGGAAACAAAGACCTCAAATCAGCAACCAAGATTGGAGCCCTGCAACCCTCTTTAGCACAGAGCAACGGGAAACAATCACGATTTCTGATAGCAGATTCACACTGCTCAACCAAACATGACCGGCAGGCTTTGTGATGGCAGCCCTCAAGCATGTACGAATCCTCCACTTCACATAAGCAAATGGGACAAGCACTATGATAATCATTCTCCAGAATTTGCAACTCATTTGGCTGTGCAAGATCATGTATTATGTTTTCGACTTCTTGCTTCAATGCTTTGTTACCTACAATAGATATAGTGTGGCGTCTCACATTTAAAGACAGCTCCACCCCTGGCACTTTATCTCTAAGTCCACAAAGATCTGGCCCGAAATGCTGAACAACTCTCTTCATCATATCAGGAGGTAAGACTCCATCACGAAGTCGAATCTCCAGTTGCCTGCTGTCATGTAGGGCAAGGAGACCTCTGACAAAATTCTGTTGTGCATACCCGATCTTTTCTGGAGGACCATAGACTCTCAAAGTCATTTTCTGCTTATCGAAGAATATCTGTGTTCCAGTCCCTCGCTCAACAGATTTCATAAGCAGAACTCCATCACGCGAAAAAAGAATCTGAAGAACAGAAGGGGTTATATCCGGATGATGTATAATCGTCCCTCCAACAAGCTCCGACAGAGAATTTTTCAACTCAAAAACAAGTCTCGTAGCGCTAGCAGATATCTTTACTCGGATGCCACCATTATGGGTTTTCTCCAGATTCCATTCTACACCTGCACAAAAGAAAAGGTTAGAGAACATCAGAAACATAACAGCACATTTAAGGCATCTTAATATAGTGCATTTCCACATCAAAATTAAGTCTCGCCTCAGAAAACCAACATAAATTCACCCAGCATATTATGATAATAATGAGCAAATGACTGAGAGTCAAGTATAAAACTACTCTCAATATGAAGTACCTTGATAATGCGGATCATGCCGAAGCCTTCTGAGGAAATGATGAAACTCGTTCCCGATAACATGATATACAGAGGGAGGGCAATACACAGAGCCATCAAATACTCGATGGCATACAATTTTCTGCCACGAGTCACACCCAGGTAGTACTTTGCGGTCAATATGCTCCAGGGCCCTAGCTGCCTCCAAATGTAAACTTCCATCAAAATCAATTTGGGCTCTCATTAGACTATCCTTTGCTTCTGGTGGAAATACCTTAACATTAACAGGGACACCCTTATTTCTTCTAGGCATGAAGGGAGAAATTTCACGTAAAATGGCATCCTCACAAGCCGGTGGTAGTGGTAAAAGATCGTCATTTGCATTCTCTAGCAGCAGAAAGAAGTCCGTGATATGCCTACTTGTCGCAGCTCTTATGACCGGACGTATATCTTCTTGAGAAAGGTCCCTGTCAAGCCCAGTAATTTTAATGCTGTCTGGAAACTTATCACTTGGTCTACACCAAACAAACCTGTCACCTATAACTAGATTGGAGAGATCATTGACCATTGCATCAACATCATCTGGATTGCATTTCACAAATGCTATCCCTTTGCTGCGCCGACGAGGCCATGAGATTTTGGCTTTGATACGATTGGAAGACATCATTCTGAGATCACTGTCATGATTTTTCATAGAAGGAATGATCTTTAACAAGCCACCACTGAATTCGATCTCATTTAACACAGCAGCCTTCTCTGCAGCATCAGGTGTCAAAAATGTTACCCTTCCCCACTTGTCCTTCTCTTCATTTTCCGGACCAGAGACCAACAACCTGCTAACAGAGCAAACAAAACCTGAAGTGAAACTCTCAAGAAAGAGTAGAAGCTCTTTCTGATCAAGTGTGCTAGCATTAGAATGATATATGTCCACAGACAGACATCTCTTCTCAAGTTCCAGATGTTTTATCTCGGCACCAGCTCCAAAGAGAGCAATAGAGTTCAAGACCTTAGGGCCATACATAAATTCTTCAACACACTCATTCTGCAACAGCTTCTTTTCGTACTCCAATGCTTCTATAACTAAACCCATCACTTTCTCAATATCCTGTGAAGAAGCATACACGAGCACCTCATTCTGGTCAACATCAACTACAACACCAATCCTTTCATCAGCATAGGACTCTCTTATTTTTGATTCGAGAAAGCGCACATTGCTATTAGATTTCCCACAAAACCTTTTTAACTGAACACTTCCAAACCCTGATAAAACCCTCTTATGCAACCGTTGGCTGTTCATTACCAAGAAATCAAATGGTAGAGAAGGAGAAAGGGTGGAGAAATAATCAAAATCACATGCTGTAACACATGTTAAATACTCATTCGACACAGATATTATTTCCGAGAAAACCACCCAGGCTGGCCTCTGGCCGAAATTGAACAAAGAACATGCGGGATGCAACTGCACATGTTTCCTTGTTAGTGCCACTTCATAACCAAGTTGATCGTGGCCAGAGTACATAGCCACATTTCCAGGCAAGGAAGAGAGTATTACATTTTTCAAAATTTTGTCATGCTCTCCATGTATTTGGGGATTCCAATACCAATAGTTCGGCACAATGATATTCATTTCATTTTTAAGGCAAGCTTCCAGCTCTATAACAGTGTCCTGGCATCTCCTCAACGTCTTTGCATTTATGCTATTTTCCCAACACCAAGTGTTTCTCTTTTCACGCGGCACAGATTCCCACTCTCTGTAAACACCAAGTAATGTGAAGAGATCACCAGTGGGATGACAAAACCTCACCTTCAGGGAATCAGATTTCAACTTGGCATCCACCGTACCAACTCTGCAAAATATGCTACTAGAATTTGCCATTACTGCAGCAAGAACAAGACCCTCTTTACCCAACTGCTGGCGAAAGGATTGCAAAATTATTTTACCAAGCCGGGGCTCGATACCCAACTTGACTATGTGTTTCCCGTCAGTTGTTAACTCATATGCACCATTTTTCAGCACAATTGCTCCTAGCTGGACGAGATTTCTGACAGCCAGATCTATGGAACTGGCACTAGGTGCATCAACAAAGTCAAACTCCTGCAGATCCTTCACACCCAATGCCATAATTTTTAAAATTGCTACGCCAAGATGAACCTTGCGAATTTCTGGTTCCTGGTGAGGCAGCATTGATTCAAAATCATCTTCTGAGTACAATCTATAGCATGTCCCAGGTTCTGTTCTCCCAGCACGGCCCGCTCGCTGTTTAGCAGAGCTCTGACTGATTCTGCCAACCTTGAGAATATTCATGCCTGTAGCAGGTTCATACATGCTCTCTTTTACCATTCCAGGGTCCACCACATACTTGACACCAGGAATTGTCAACGAAGTCTCAGCAACATTGGTGGCAAATATAACTTTTCTTTTACCTGGATAGGCTAGAAATACTCTATGTTGGTCTTCATATGAAAGTTTTCCATGTAAGGGCAATGCTACAGCATACGGAGCTTGAAAATTCTCGCAAGCCCATTCTACTTCACTCTGCGACGTCAAGAATGCAAGAATGGTGCCTTCCCTCTCAGTTCTATTGATCTTCAGTACTGTATTTAGAACATCATGTACATATGACGGCATTAATTTAGAAGCTGGAGACACTTCAGAATGGCAGGGTTCATATTTAACAGCAACAGGGAAGTGTCTTCCAGTCACATGCAAGGTCCTACAACCAAAAAAGTAATCAGAAAATTGGTCTGCATCCACAGTAGCAGACATTATAATAAGCCTGAGACAGGGCCTCTGACAGAGGAGTGTCTTGATCAAAGCCAGAAGGAGATCTGTGTTCAAGCTCCTTTCATGAGCCTCGTCAACAACTATGCAAGAAATCATGGATAGTTGATTGTCGCTTATGTAGTGCTGCAACAGGCAGTGATCGGTTGCAAACACCACATTGGACTCAAACTCCTGAAGTGATGAATATGACGGGTAACAGACAACTGAAGTATCATCATAGCAGCCAAAGCTTTCCTCTTTGACCCTCTCCGCCAAAGTTATTGCAGCAAGTTTTCGTGGCTGAGTGCAAATAATGGCACCGTCGCCACATATTCCAGAATCAACAAGAAACTGAACCAACTGTGTGCTCTTTCCTGAACCGGTCTCACCTACCAGCACTGTGACCTGTGAAAGTTCCCATCCAAACAATTAAAATAAATTCCGAATGCTTTAACTACAGTTGCAAGTTACATGAAATATCTGTATCAAAATCGTGGCTGCAAAGAGGTATGAATTGATTACGATAAACTTTTGAGCATACATTATAAATAAATCATTCCTATCAGAATAAGAACCTCCAGAATGGCCTTCAAATGTAATACTACTAGACATCAATTTTGTTTTTTTATACATTGATTTTAAATGATGTGATTCCCTTTTCTCAAGCATACCACGATTGAGTTGGAAATAGTCACTCTTTCTTTCCTATAACTGGCCATGGTTAAAATATGACAATTAATAGAATAACATGAGCAACCAATTCCAACTGTTAAAAATTCAAACTAAAAGGTTAGAGTAACCTGTTGGCAGTGTATCTGCTTCATGATCGCCTGCCGATGGGAATAAATAGGCAGTCCATCGTCAAGCCTCCTGCATTCTCTCATCATCAAACAATAAATCCTTCCCCATTCAATCTTTCCACGTACAAATCGAAGAACTTCAAAATCGTGTTCCTCCTTGTTCCCATCCTCCAAATACTCTTCAATACACCTAATGCCAGTTCTGAATTCCTCAATCCTGTTGGAGATAAAGGTACTCTCACCCACCAAAACCTCCTTTTTCTCCAACAGCTCATTGAAAACCCGTAAGCTTGCCTTATCACTCAAAATCCTAGAAATCCTTTTAACTTCATCCATCACAGTACCCAATTTCTTCTCCCACTTCTCCACCAGCTCACCCTCCTTCAATCTCTTCAACTTCTCGATAAACAACACCTTCAACCGATCGTTCAATTCCAACCTATCCGACGGAAGCTCGACGTTCGAAACAAGGCGGGGCACGAAGCTAAACCCCTTATCGCCCAGTTTCATCTCCCACAACTGAACAATCGTCGCTAGAGTCTCACTCCACTGCTCGTAAGATAGTGAGGC
The DNA here is from genome assembly GCF_023119035.1 of Salvia hispanica. Classification (NCBI taxonomy): domain Eukaryota; kingdom Viridiplantae; phylum Streptophyta; class Magnoliopsida; order Lamiales; family Lamiaceae; genus Salvia; species Salvia hispanica. The sequence goes on from NW_025951879.1 coordinate 52,702, forward strand.
GGAGTTAAAATTGGACATAACAAAATTCGCTCTCTGCGGCTGGAATTTCAGCTTCCGAATCACGGCCTCGGCATCAGCACGTCTGACGGAATTCGATTTCTGAGAGTCGGGGCGTAGCTGGACGATGAAATTGGGGCGGGCTGGGATGTCTCCAGGGGGGCGATCATAGTTGTTGGGGGGGAACTGTGATCTGTACTGGTGTTGCTGGTACGAAGAGCGGCGGAAGGGGGGCTCCTGGGGGTTGTGGCGGGGACGAGCGGCGAACGGCGGCTGACGACGGCCGTAGCCGCTGAATTGGGACATGATGTGGTGTGTGATTTTGGGGGCAAAAACAGAAAATTGTGAAAAACCCTAGGGCGGAATAGTGGTGAAAATTGTGTGTGGTCGTAGAAGGAAACTCAACACGGATTGTGTGAGGAAGAAAGAGAGAGAGAGATGAAGTTTTGGGAAGAGAGTGGGAGTGAGAGAGAGTATCGCCGCCACTACTAAACTAATACTGTACGAGAAAATTTATAAAACTGCTTTATGAATATTGAATACAGAGGAAGACGACTCACTGTTTTTAGGCCTTGGAAATATTAATACTATAGTATTTGTATTATTAAATAAGATTTCAACTACATATATAATCCAAATCTAAATCCTAAGCCAAATCTAATTGAAGATGCCGGTTGCAGATGCACGAGCTAATATTGAATCGTTTGCATAGTTGAATTGAAGATGCCGGTTGCAGATACACGCGCTGAAATTGAACTCGAGATATTGACCGATTTATTGTACAAACATATTTATTATTCTTATGTGTGAAATGCGCTGGAAATATAAATACTTCCGCGGTACTACTAATTAGTTTTGTCTTTATACTTTTATGGTTGATTTGATTTGATTATTTAATTTATATAAAAATATTTGATTTATTTTGGAATATATACTAAAATAAAGAAAATAAATTTAATTATAACAACATGAAGATCCACCACAATTTTATGTACTGGTATTACAAAATAGACAAGTACACACGGGTAAAAAGATTGAACTTGTGACTATGGTTAAATAGCAATTGTAACAGTGTTTTATGAGTATAAACTAGGACAATAATGTAGGAATGTGTGTATATAAAAGTTACATATGACATGCGTGTTGCGTGCATTTTATTCAAATAGTATTAGATTTGTCTACTATTTTTATTCAACGTAAATAAAACTTATACATGAATTTGCATGCATCGCATGTATTCGGGTTTCTCTTAAAATATCGTACGTAATAAATCAGTTTGACCAATTAAACTAGACTTGATCAGCACGTTTCAATTAATCTATATACTAAAATTGTAAACAAGGTATGTGTCAGTGTGTAATAACAATATGCAAAAGGGTAAATCTATGTAAAAAGGTATAGTATTCGTTTAATTAATAAATCCAATGTGTCACTGTATATTTGGCATGCCGTTTTTTTTTATTCAAATAGTAGTAGGAGTATATTATAGCCGTACATTCTAGCTGGACGATTTCAATGTATTAGATTTTCTTATGGGTAAAAATATTTTCATACAGCTACTATAAGCATATGACTATTTTTAGAATTTTACTAAAGATTATGTTTGATAGTTTTAGATCTTTCATGGAGTATTATGAATTGTTGAATTTTTTGTTAAAGAGTGACAATACCGTTGAATAGGACAGACAAGGCCAAATTATCAAATTAGTAACTTAAAAGTTAAAACTAGTAATTAAAACTTTGATGAAATACTTTATTAAATGACAAAGCGCACCACAAATTCCTAATTCTCTGATACGATTTCTCATCAAAGATATAGATTGTGAATTATCATACGATGATTATGAAGAATCAGTTTATATTAATAGGAAATAAATTTGTTGGTTTAGAAAACCATGCTAAAAAAAAAATTAAATGTAGTTAATTTACTACCAATTTTTTGTAGTATTACATAATATATTAATACCATTAATTAAATGATTATATCAAGGCCAAAAAATAAACATATTCCCTTAATACAGTATAATTGATAATTCTGTAATTCTGTTCCACAAAAATTAGTCCCTCTTATTTTTTTAAAAAATTTATCTCTCTATATATAGACTCATTATGCATTAATAATACTGCAATTATTATTTTCCCTAAAATTTTTTTGAACTTAATCAATTCTGCAGTATATATTTTTTTTTAAATAGTACTACTATAAAAATAGAGTAATTGATTAGTTCTATAAAATATTGACATTTGAGTTTCAAAATAAAATGAAAGAAATATTAGAGTAACGAAAATATAAAAATCTTATCCCCAATTCACTGAAAATTCTATCCAGAGCTAACTTCTTCTCTCACTCCCTTCTTCTACCTCTGGTACTGCTCCTCTCTATCTGTTCATGTATTTGTTGTTTGTGCTTTCATTTGTTTGTGGTAGTTTGAAACTGAAACTGCTCCTTCAATGATGTTCTGAATTGCTTCAAATTAATTGCACATGACATGAGTTCGTTAGTTAATTTTCTACTGGAGTTTGAATTGCTTCACAATGCCTGCTGTTTGAAATTGAATTTTTTTATTATAGAACAGTAAGCGCCACGGCGAAGTTTTGGAAGAACCTATTTTATAGGGTAGTTTTTGAGTGCGGCAGATTTAAATGTAAAGATTTTTTACAATTAGGTTTACAAGTGTGAGAGATTGAAGACAATTAGGTTTTCTCCAACAACTCTTACATTTTTTGTTCTTTGTTTTTTTTGGCTGCAGGGGAATTTCAAATTGTATAGGTTACTGAAATTAGCTCTAGGAGAGCAATGTCGGCTTCTATCAGTGCTCCTGTGCAGTCGAGGTGAGTGCTAATTATCTTTACACAATCAATGTGTGTGCATACATATGTAGGTTTCATTTTTAGAGTGACTTGATTTCTGATTATGAGGATTTTGACATGTGTTTTGGCTTCGAAATTAGCTACCTGAGGTGCTCGTTTCTCGGGGATGCAAATAAAATCCGTGTTTCTGGGGCATCTGCACCTCGGGTTGCTGTTGTGAGGAGGACTGTGGAGTGTAAGGAGTCGAGAATTGGAAAGCAACCAATTACGGTCCCCTCCAATGTGACTCTAACGATGGATGGACAATACTTCAAAGCTAAAGGCCCACTAGGGGAGCTTGATCTCACTTATCCACGAGAAATTATGGTTGACAAGGAGGAGTCTGGAGCTCTCAGGGTGAGAAAGACTGTGGAGACAAGAAGAGCCAACCAGATGCACGGATTATTCAGGCATTTCTCTCTACCTTTCTTCATTCTTCCTGCAATTCGATACATGGTTACTTGTGTTAGATGTACTGTATTTTTGGTGCTAAGTTGATAGTCTAGATCTCCGTGAAGAAAATAGGAGTAAACTGTAATATATTTACTCTATTTTTTGGTGCTAAGTTGGTAGTCTAATCTCCTTGAACAAAATAGAACTGAGAAGATTTCTGTATTGCTATCTATTTTTATTTTTCGATATGGCTAGAACAGCAAAAGATGGAATTTTAAAATGTATACAACCATACATTCAAAAGATTGAGGATTGATGACCTTTTCTGGTTAGCTGATGCTCTTCTTTTATTTTCCTGACAGTCATTGTGGATTTTGCTTAATAAATGGAATTTACAGTTTCGCAGCTTAGGTTAACTAAAACCAGTGAAAATTTAACTTCTACATAATCCCTTTGATCTTGCACTTGATTTGCTTTATCAACATAAATTCTGATATCAATAGTAGTATATGATAACTACATGATATAGTATCTATTTCCTATTTTTCCCAGTGCATGTCAAAGTTCAAACTATGCCTACTCTAAATTCTCTAATATTATTACACAAAGATCAAGCTGTGTGTGCCTTCTTCTCTCTCTGGGTTATTTCCATTCCTTTTCTTTTCTTGGGTGGAGTGGCTTTGTCATGACTATGGATTGGTCAGATAACCTTTTTTAAGTAGAAAAACATGCCATATACATGATGATTCGTATGTGACATTGTGTACCAGCATATCAGAATTTAAATTACCAAAACAAAGACATTGCAACTTATATTAGTTCCTTCAGTTTCTTGCATCATGTGTAGCGTTTCCTCACCACTTTAATCAGCCTTCAAAAACCGTATGGTACAAAAAGGTCGCATAACAGCCTGTTAAAATTCTCCTTTTTTTCTTTTTCTATGGTATTGAATAGCTTAGGGGTTATAGACTACATAACTTGCTGCATTTGTGAAAACATACATAACCTGAACTGCAGCCTAAACTTGTTAAGAAAATCCATTCTAAAATGTGAGTTATGATACATAATACCTGTATTGCAAATTTTCATGCTGTAGCCCTTCCCTTATACTAGAATTTTATATTTCTTATGCAATACTATATCTGAATGTGGGATTTTTGAATAATGCTGATTTCTCACATGAGATTATACTTCCTCCTAAATCTCTCTATGGAGGTTGGATTATAATTCTATATCTCATTTGTTATCTTGATTATCTTCTCAGGACCCTAACTGACAACATCGTGGTGGGTGTTTCCAAAGGATTCGAGAAGAAACTCCAACTGATAGGCACGGGGTATCGTGCTACAGTCGAAGGGAAAGACATAGTTCTCAATCTCGGTTTCTCTCATCCAGTGAGGATGGCAATCCCCCCTGGCCTGCAGGTTAAGGTGGAAGAGAACACTAGAATTACTGTGAGTGGGTATGACAAATCTGAAATTGGCCAGTTTGCTGCATCGATTAGGAAGTGGAGACCTCCGGAGCCATACAAGGGTAAAGGAGTGAAATATGCTGATGAAGTAGTAAGAAGAAAAGAGGGCAAAGCAGGCAAGAAGAAATAAATGGCTTGTTTTTCATGTGATTTTGTCTTGTCTTTCATTTCTTGTCTATATGATTTTGGAGGATGTTCGTGAACGTTGTTGTTGATTCAACAATGCTGTGAGAACTAATTTATCAAATGTAGCAATTCATTTTGATTCCCTGCTTCTAATCATTATAGAACTTCGAGTTATTGTTGTATCGTTGATTCTCTTTTACATTCACAAGCAAGAAATAAAGCTTGGATTTCAAAATGCATCCCAATGTAAAGAGCGAGGTCCCCCGTGTCCAACAACAGCTCGTCGTTCTTCCAGAACCCCAACGACAACTGGATGTCACGAAATGGGCCAACAGTCAAGCTCAGCATCCAGTAACCTCCTTCGTAACCCATACTATCGAATCAGCATACACAGTGAGGTCAACTTGTTTCTGTTTGATAGTCAAAATTGATAGTTTAAGATAAATAAAATCGTAAAATTAGTTTAAATTATGATATATTTGCGAGTTAATAGACTGTCTTAAACTGCGTCCTCAAATATAACATTCTAAGCACAATAACATAACTGTGAAAACTAGAACAAATTCAAAACTGGAAGGAACAAAATTATCAAAATTTTGATTTAAATTATAGCAATGCTACAAGACACAGTAATTGATTGTGTGATTCTGATACAAGGAATAACTTCAGGCAACCTTGGCAAAGAAAAATGGTGACGTCTCAGGACGCCTTCCTCGATAGATTCTTGAGACCGCATCCAACACACTTGAGAATGACCGTATTCGTTGCAGGATCAGGCTTAATATTAAACTTCACTTTAAGAAAATCAGAGATATGCCTGAGAACTTCTATCCCATAAGGTGAGAGCTTCCCAACACGAACCTTTGACACATCGGGAGGGCACAATGCACAAAGGAGAAACAATAAACCCTGAAAAAGCAGATGAGTGCACATTGTGACAATAGTAATGTGCACAAAGAAAGCATCTCGATAACACTTTAATGTATTCATATAGCATAGTTCACATGAAATTAAAGGAAATGGGATAAGCCCAATCCTCTATCAATAAGCTTATTTGATTTTAATTAAACCGATAGATAAGGGCAAACCCGATGGGATACAAACCTGGTGAGTCGAATCCACAACTCCCCCTTGCTCAATCTCAGCCAGCAGGGCCGCTGCAATCTTCTCACCGACGTCTCCTGGAGGACTCAATTCTTTCTTCTCCTCAAATTCATCCTCCTCCTCTCCCCCACGGTAGACTGCCGTGTCAGCAGAAATGCAGCAGCCTGATGTAGTCTCAGCAACGAGAGTAATTCCATATCCAGGCGACCTATAAATAAAGAAAAGTTAACCAAGGATAGATATTAAACAGAAATATCACTAAAGCACCATAACACAGCACTAGCTAGTGATATTTTGAAGGATGCAAAGAATAAACATACTGTCCAGCTTGCGCTCCCGCTTTGTGGTCAGTGTATATGTGAACATCTGGAAGCAAACGATTGAAAATGCCACGAGCTTTATGCAGCATTTCATTCTCAAACTGAGACGATACTCTAGCTGAAAAGGAGTATCCTCTGATCCTCCTCACCAAGCCCTCATCAAACCAAATAGCTGCCTATTTGATTCAAATGAGCAATACATTAACAATTGGATTTCATAGTGCAGTGCGGGCATGTGTTTATACGATAACAAAAAGAGTATGAGAGTATTTACTTGCAGTTCTTTCACAATCGGAACAGAAAGAATAACTTCTCCGCCACCTTTAGGAGGAACTCCCCGGTTCACGATTTTCAATTCAAGCCCTTCCGGAGGTACACCAAAATGCTTCAGTATAGGTAGTGTAGTTTTTTGGAAAGTGTCAACAGATGGATCCTTGGAATCATTTGTAATACCTAAAATTTCAGGTAAATCTTAATCCAATGGAATAGAAGCTCTTGATTTATTGTCAATTTGAACCAAGCAAGAAGAGCACCATTTATTCCCAATCAGCTAGAAAATAAAATTACCTTTAAGCTTAATAGTGAGGGGCTTCTTCCCAAACAAACCTAACACAATCAGTGGCTCCAAGAAATACCCAATCGACCTCAACGTGCCGCAATCGTGAACCAAATGCCTCCCGCCCATCACAATCCCTGGCTTGTACTTGAACTTCGTACCTTGACTCCCAAAATCAAACAACCACCAATCACAATTGTTTCCAGCTACAACATATCTAGCTAACTTATGATAAAACAACAGCAGCTACTAGTTATTATTATCAATCAATAAGTGAGCAGTTGGAAATTTGATTTTTCCAATTACCGGTTTCGTTGATTTCGACGGAGCAGTCGTCGGAAACTTCCTCCAGGAGGCGGAGGAACGACAACTCGTAGGGGCGGAGGCCGGGAAGCGTTTCCTCGGCTCGTATGTCTTCGATTATAATCGGTGTGGATGATAGCGTCGAGAGGAGGAGGCGCAGCCTCATGTTCTGGCTGCCTTTCAGCCGCTTGTACTGAATTTTCCCCATTTTCACACAAGCTGAATGAACTCCGAAACGCGGCTGCGGATTCTAGAGTTCTTCAATTTGCAGAAGCGCGGCTCGGTGCTAAGCGCCGCCGTAGGTGGTATAGAGAGAGAGCGGTTGGTTGAGGGAGATAGCCAGGGTTTTACTAGGTTTTATCACATTTGTATGAATAAAATAACTATATAATATAGGAGTAGTATATATTTACATAATAAATACGAATAGGCACATAAAAATTATAAACAAAGCTATTTTAATATTATAGTATGTGTCAATTTAATTTGGTTATGCACATTATTTTCATTTGTTAATTTTACATAACTATTTCCAGATGTACTTTCCATTTTCATAATCACTAAAAATCTCCTAATCTAGTAATAGGAGTATATAGTAGTAATAATAGTAATAAGAAATCTTTTATAAAATATAGAAAAATCCTTATGAAGATAGTGAGCAAGAACTAGAACAAAAAATGCAGGATGAAAACTCCCCTGATTAGAATTCTTTCTTCTTATTTGATCTGTAGTATTTGTACATATGATGACATGGGCACCCCTAGTTTCTATCGTTTTTTTAAAATGATTTAAGTACTTTGTTTTTTTAAGTTTCCACAATTTTTGTCTATTTTGAGCATAAGTTTTTCAATGAATTTTATATTGTTTTTTCTAATTTCCCCAACAGTTTTGTCGATTTTGAGCCTAAAAATCATTGAGACCAAATACCGTTTCTAGCTCAAAAATATTGAAACTAAAACCGAAATCGACAAATCTAGTTAGATCTGTCTAGGCCAAACAAACTGTTCTTGTTTACCAACCATTTTCTTATTGTTCTTATTAGTAGTATTATCAACCATTTCCTATTCCTTTCCTCCATTTCTTTCTTCATTATCAAAAGAGAAACGAAATACTGCAGGTTGCTAGCATATTGATTTGCTTACTAGTTTCACATAGAAATTCAATAAGGGGCAAGACAAGAAGATAGAGATATTGACTGCAGAAAACTTGAGGGAAATGCGATGAGAAAGGATAAATGTTCCAACACATGTTAAGTGATAGAAATAGAAACTTGGGAAAAGTAAGCTGAAGCCTAGATTATTGCTAGAAGTCTATCAAAACAAGCCGCCAAAATAAGCAGGTTTTCAGCCATCACATCGCACCTAAAACTCCTCAGTTCAAATCCAATCTTCAACAAGGACTGAATCTCCCACTTAAGGCTTCAGGGCCAAAGCCAACCCAAACTTGGCACTCTTGTCGATGGACTTGGTGTCCACCTCGGCTGATAGAGTGATGAGCGACTTGGGACGCCATTCGTGCTGGATCAGACCACTCGCCTTGCCAGAGTTGTTCAGACGCGCCTTTGCAAGGGTCAATGGGTCCAGCGCGTGTTGTGTCCCAACAGTGATTGTGTTCTCGTTGCTTGAGAAGCTGTGAGTCACCTCAGCACCAACAGCAGTGTTGGTCAATGGGCTCACTATGTGGTAGTATGATGCGCTCAAGGTGTCAAACTTGTCATTCCTAAAGCAAGAAAATGCAATTTGTTTAAACACGCAAGAAAAGGACATTGGTGAGCACACAACAAAAGAAAAAAGAAATTAAAAACATACAGTGTCAGAGCAGCAATCAGATCAGAATTCGTGAAACTAGCTCCGATGTTGTACTTAGTTAAAGCTCCTTCCTTAGTGTCAAAAGCCACATCACTGCCCAAGGCAAGTTTATCATTGCCGACAGCAGCGGAAAAGTTCACAGTGGGGTTAGCTGTCAACCCGACACTTGAGGTTATCCCCGCATAATCATGCAAGTATTGAAGTTCCAACTGCAATAGTCAATGGAGAATATGTTACAACACAGAAAACCAAATGCAGTAAACGAAGAAATATGCATTGCTTACCTTTCCAGACCTTTGATCAGGAACTTTAAAGCTAAAGATAGTCTTCACTCCAGGGCAAGGCTGATCAACTGTGATGGTGGTTGAGAGCTGGCATTGTATATGACACAAAAAATTAGTCCAAGGTTTCAAAGAAGTTTCATGAAGAAAAGTAGATCAAAAGATTTACAAAAAAGGTTTGTTAATCAAAACATTAATAGCATGTTTTTTGAACAAAAGATAAATTATGGCAATGGGCCTACATTTGAACTTGTGTCAACTTTGACATCAGTGGTGATATTTTTGTGCTTCAGCTGAGTGTTAATGTCAGCCAAGAAAACTTCGCCTTTCTTGCAACCGGATGAAGTGAGAGTCTGCAACCATTAAATACAAAAAAAGAAGACATGAGAGGTTGTACAAGATGAAATAATCCAAGAACCATAAAGATGAAAACCCACAAAACAAATACATGAAAATAATTGACATTCTTAAGTTTTAAAGTTTCTTCATAAGCTTACTCAATATGAACAGCACTACTCACCAACTCAGACCTGCTTAATGCAGTGAAAATGGGAAGAGAACACACCAAAAGTAGAATTTATATTCCAAACACAATTGGAACAATATGATATGAATTTCTATGTTTATCTACGCAATGAGATTTCTTATAGGTTAATTTACAAGCAAGTCTGTCATTCTCATTCTTAAACAAAACAAGCCAATTGGCACACTGGCCAAAACCAAAATCTAAGTTCCAACATGCAGCTAAGTAGCCAGCAAACATACTAGTATAGTGCAACACATTCTTTCACGTGAGGGTTTCGATTCAAAATTGGTTCAAGAGCATCACAGGTTACTGTACTAGGACCAGTATATTAAAATTAAAAGATATAGTTTCATCCATAGAAATTGCAAGTCCTGGTTAGTCTCAAAAGCCCCGATAAACCAAATCAAATGTATTGTAGAGCATTCGATATGCGAATGTAACAATAAACAAATACGATGCTCTCTCTAAATATTCAACAGAATCACAAAACTCAAAGCCTCAGCAAAATATTCACCTAGCGAAAGAGATACAGTAACAATTTACAAGAGAAATCTAACCAGATAACAAATTAAAAGCAAAAACAGATAACAAATAAAATATACAAATTCCAATTACAATCGACGAAATCACAGCTACAGCCAGAACGAAAACACAAACACAATAAATGAGATCCGTATGAAACATCAACGAGATTACTTACAACTCCAGTAGGCGAGTAAGTGGTGATTGTGAACTTTTGGTCACTCTGGTAATCCTTGTACAAAAGATCTAAGAAAACATACCAAAAAGAAACGAAATGGTATCATTCAGTGTAAAAACACAAAATATTCGAAAACAGTACATAAATGATAAACTCAAATTTGAATTCAAGCTGAAACGAAACACAAACCTCGAGCTCTTTTCCCAATCTCGGAGTAGAGACCTGGACCCTTGCCCATGATTTCAGAGTTTAAATTCGAAGATCCAAGCTCGAAGCAGTAAACTCAGGATGAGTGAGAGGCAGAGAGAATAAATTCGTGTTGTTTTTGAAGCAGTAGCAACGTGATATAAATGGGGGCAAAGCTCAAAGCCCTAATTCATTTTGAAGGGCATGTTTCTCTGAGAATCTGCACCGTTGATGGGGGCAGTACTTCATCGAGGGTCGTTGATTATTTCTTGGAGAGGGGAATAAGTTGTTTTCCTCGAGGGGTATTTTTGGATTAACAAATTGGTGAAGGTGGAATGCTTAGTTGTATTGTCCATCAAGAAAGAGCATGTATGCTACTAATTCGTCCCACAATAGTTATCACTCGTATTTCATTTTCAACCATATCATAATAGTTGGATTGTATATTTTATTTTTAAGTAAAACTTTATTCTCTCTTATACTTTATTTATTTTTACTTTATTATTATTGTAACTATATCTCCTCTTCATTTACCTTTTAAACAATACTTCTAATTTATTAATCTTTACCGTTGTAACAAAAGTCTTATTTGTAAATTTGCAATGTTGAATTAACAAATAAATTTACCATTAACCATCGGTCCCACTTAAAACAAGTCGTTCCCGTTTTAGCACAAGATGATTTTATGTAATACTTCCTCCGTTCCGCTTTAGCAGTCTTATTGACTTTTCTGTCCTCTTTTTGTAAAAATGATAAAAAATAGTTAAAGACTTAAAGTGGAGAAATGGTAAAGTAAGAGAGACAATAATGTAGATAAGACTCTTCTCTATATTATTCTCTCTCTTAATCCACCATTTCTCCTCCTTAACTATATTTTATCATTTTTACAAAAAGATAGCAGAAAAGTCAATAGGACTGCTAAAGCGGAATGGAGGGAGTATTGTGACGTAAGTTAGGTTAAAAGATCCCAATTAAACATTCTCCTTGTCATCACATGAAGATTTTGTGGACCATTGGCCATTAGTAGTATGATGTAGCATAGATAATACAAGAAATAAATACATTTGATGTTCTCATTCTAAAATCGTATTGCGTTTTATGGAACCTCAGAAAAAGAAAAATAACACTTTAGTGTAACAGAGAAAACATCGTATATAATTTAATGGGTTAGTCGAATAAAAATCACAAAAATTGGTTAAATTATGAACCGTCTTATATTTCAAAATTTGAATGATAAATCAAAGACATTCCTGGACTAGGGGTTTATCTCGCCCATAGTCCCTGGACTAAGGTTTATCTCGAAATTGATCCTTTTGGCTTTTTTTGGTACGAAAATACCCTTTGATATTAATTTGAGGGGTTTGGGCAATTTGGTCTTTTTACACTTTTAACATTTTAAATCTGATATTATTTTAGTTATGTACTAACTTTGATATTATTTTAAATTTATCATCCTTTTTCCCTTTTGTTATCCCTCACTTTTAATTAGTGATATCAATTAACAGTGATATAATTATATTATATTAATATAATAATGTGGACGACTAAGCGATGTCGTTTTACTTTAAAGAAACTAAAATACAGTACATAAAAAGTAAAGTAAACCAAATTCAGTTGATGTGATAATCTAAAACATCGTGATTTATTATGTTAAAAATTGTACTATAAGTCAAACCAATTGATCAAATTTCATACTTTTATAGTAGGAAATTAACTCCAATAGTATGTGATAAAATTTTGAAAAGGCTAAAATTACTCCACACAAACACAAAGCCTAAATTACTGATTTATTTTGACATTGAGCGATCAAATTAAAAAGCATCGCAACTTAAACTGCAAGATTAAAAAGAGTTGATGCTCTCAATTCAGTCCACGCCTCTGCTTCTCTCTCCCGCGCGCGCGGAATTTGCAGTAAGATTCATGTGGATATTTCAATCGTGTTGGATGATTCATGTGAATATTGCCTTTCATTTTGACGTGTTGGTGTAGGTTCTATTGTTCTCACACACACTTGTTGCTCTCGTTATAATGACTGTTTAATTGTGCTTGGTTTACTCAATTTCTGTTTCCATTAGGCTATATGTAGAAAGCATTTGCAGAAGGAATGCCGATTTGAACTTGTGCAATTCATGAATTCAATTTGAGGTGGACGATCTATGTATCCAAGCATTGTTTTTAAAAAGCGAGGTTGTGGCTGGCGACTATTTCACTGGAAGTACTTAGTTGTTTGAGTCGTGATGAGATATGCTTATTGCTTAAGTCTGACACCATGACTATGTTCTGTGATGCACTATCATTCCGAAAAAATTTGGGCACTAGGTCTCCAGTTTTCTTTCCCCCTCTGAACCTTGAAATGAGTGATTTAAGCACTTGCATAGAGTTGTTTGTTTGAGAATTTGGAGAATTGGGGAGTAGTAATGTTTGTCTAGAATGTTGACTTTAGTAAAAATCATATTTGAAAATTGAAATAGTTGTGGGGATTTTAATATGGGAGACATTTTTTGCTGAGATTTTAATATCATGTCTGGAAAGTGAGATTTAGAACCGGCATTTTTTGTAAGCTCTCTAAACAAACATATAGTGGAACTTGGAGTTCTAACAAAATCTCAGTAAGTTGAATTGTTTGCACCAAATATGTGCTCCATTCATACAATCAGAAACAGTTTTAAGTTTCTCTTATCCCTTTTTCTCTATTTTCAAATTCCTGGCGCTATTCTACATGTTAAATGACATTTTGATGAATGAATAAAATGATGTTCATGAACATATTTCTTTTCCTCGAGTCTCTGACTTTGTTCTACAATCAGTTCTTTATTTAGTGTTTTTTGCATATATGTTTGCTGCTAATCAACCTAAAACCTATACTGCATTGATCAACCAAATATAGCTACAAATAAATGACACTCAACTATAGATTTGTTCCAAATGCATTTGAAATAATTCTCCCTAGTTGCCAGCAGTACCTTTCAATATAACCCTACAGGTAAAATAAACAGTTTCTGAAATTTTTCTTGTTTTTGCACCATGTTTATAAATTCTTCTGCTAAGTTTTAACATTGAATAAAGAATAATTCTCAGGTACTGATATGACTAGAGACAATGATACTTACGAACCTGCACAATTGCAACTTTAAGTAATGTTCCTCTTAGTCCAAGTGCTAATGAGGGCACGGACATGAGCAATGGGCCTACTAGAAACTTCATCGCCATGGCTAATACTGCTTTTCTGGTACCACAGGCAATCACTCTGGGTTGTGAAGCCATGAATAGGCCTGACCAGAAAAAGATTAAGGAGGTAGAAGGAATTCCCTTGTGCGTATGAGTGTGTTTTTGTGTGCATGAACGGCATCTGATAGAAGTAAAACTTTAAACATGCATACCTAAGCTGAACATAGCCATTCCAAGTCCTCCATCTGACAATAGTGTAACTGAATTTTCAATTATTTTAGGCAATTTTACTGACCACCTGCACATAATGACAGTCGTAATGTGAGACTTACAGTTGATCTATGGTGTTCTGGGATAGTCAAACTCTTTACCACCAATTGGTTACAACAGCCAATAGTCTGCATGAGTTTTGTTTGTATTACCTGAAATGTATGCATGCCCATAAAATGCCAACAAAGGTGGCATATGTGTTGGGATTTCTGATAAGCTTCTTTCCTACTGTTGAGATAATAATTTTTATGTTTCTTTTCCTCAGATCTTTGATTCCTTCATCTTTCTCGTCTACATTCATTGCTTCTGCTCTTTGTGGACTCTCCACTGCTCCTTCAAAGAAATGTTCACACTTATTAAATCAAAGTAATTGGCAGAAAAAAGTAGCTCAATTAGAATATTTTCACTGTAGTAACATTCATGCAGCATTATTTTGTTATGGCCTTGAAATTTTGAAATCTTAGTAAGCAAAGAAAACATGACAAATTCAGGTGGCTTTTAGTTCTCTGTTCTTGGGGAAGGGATTAAATGGGTGAAACCAATCTTGCAGATAAAATGAATGGATTTAGTGAAGTATCTGTCATTGACTGGGCTGTTACATAGGCTGCTTGGCCAAGTATTTCAATTGGAGACTTGATTTTCTGCTTTCATTCAAATCTATGCCTATTTCTAATTGTTCTACCTTGTCTTTGTTTGCTCCTTATAATGTTTGTTGATTTACTTTCTTCTAGACTATAAAGAATTGACCAAATTCTTCCAGACTTGTTTGAGTATTCATATGTGTGCAAGTGTAAATAACATTGGCGGAGGCAAAACTTAAAGTAGTAGGGCCCAAAAATTTAGCAATCTTTAAGACTGAAGAAATTTGGAAGATCACTATTGATGGAGGGAGCATATAATAGAAGCTAGATGAGTCTAAAAGTAAAAATTTAATTATTAACATAAACTCTCCATGCATACCTGTTACTTCTGAAGATGATGTTGCATTGATGGATTCCTCTGTAGCATTAATCTCAAAAAGAACTAACAGAAGGTTGTACCAAATAAGGCTTTGTAATACAACTATTTGGGCCAGGAGGGTTGATGCTTCTTTCCCATACATAGCCTCTATCAGTGGGAGTCCTAATATCAATGTATTAGGCAATGTCGACAAGGAGAGACCCGTTATCACCCAACTCAGGCTCCCTCTGGATCTTATTTTGGCTATTGCAGCCAGTATGATGAGAGCAAGAAACTTTTGAAGGAAATCAGCAGATACCAGTTTCAGGTTCATCTTATAAGGATTGTTTGATGAGATTACCTTGAAAGATAAAAGGGGGATTGAAAAATTTGCAACAAATTTGTTGATGCCGGAACACTGATCTGGTGTAAATAGTTTCCACCATTTTATCGACAGCAACGCTGCAGTCATGGCGACATAGAGGGGGATTATCGATGCAATAACATGGTAGACATCAGTTAGGGTGATCATTGCTTTTTTTTATTTGATGGAAGTGGTGAAATGCTTCCTTTTTTTCATGCTCTGGATATATATATGTGCTGAGATTTTATATGCTTATGTTGATGCGATGCCTGATTATTGAAGGAAAAGGTGGCAGATTAGATTACCTCTTTTCAGAGAATCTTCCTCAAGTGATATTTCATATGCACAATATGCACAAGTTTCTCTGCAGATGTAACTTTCTAATTCTATCATTAATCATTTTAATAGGGCTAATCTCGAATAGATTTTGATTAACAGTCAGTCCATTGCAATCATCCTGATTCATAAAGTTTGATTCCAGTTCTTCTTGTGGTTAGATCCTTTCTACCTTCTTCATTTAAAGCCTAGCAATCCTAGATTATAGGCATAGTGTGGAATATATAAAGGAAAGTAAAAATTCCTTGATTGGTGATGGTTCTCCTCCTTAGTTTAACTTTCCATTCCAATTTTAAGCCAATCAGCTCTTGAAAATATAGTATGTTGCATCAAGTTCAATTTGTTTGATATAGACTGTTTTTCTCTTTGCTCTTTTTTCTTGCCGAACCATGTTATATACTTTCCTCATATAAAACTATCATCTGTCAAATCGAACCTTAATCTTGAGCATTTGTGTCAGATCTTCGATGGAGGAATAAAGAAGTGCATTGCAAGAGAAGTAAGTTAAATCTTGAGTAACAACTACAGTGAAGAAAGAATTTTGCTATTTATGTTAAAAGTGTGAGAATAAGTGTTCTAGAGTGCTGCTATAAAGCTTGAAATTTTGCCAGAAAAATAAAAGGTCATAGCGTTTCTTCTTCAAGCTCCCTTTTTCTTTTTCAGTTAAATTTTTGTGTTCACTATCTAGATTTGAGGTTGATTACTCATAACCACTTGGGCTTGGACCAGGGTTTGGAATCTTGCAAAGTTAGTGAATCTATCCGATCACTCGGCCTAGGTTGCTGTTGAGCGTCGACAGGTGGGCCATTGGTGAGAAATTTTCAGCTCAAATTTGTTCGAATTCTTTAATATGCTTTCAGTGATATCAGACAGCTGGGGCCATTACTATAATTATTTTTATTTATTCTTGTTTTTATTCCCCAGGAACAAAGAATGTCGACTTTTTTTCCCCTTATAACTATTGAAATAAGCTGTGAATTTTGTAGGGATGGTGTATTTATCATTCTCTAAATTTGATAACACATGGAATTATTCCGAGGTCATCTGTCGCAAAATGGCATATACTGTGAGGTAAGGAAACATAAAATCAAACACTATTTGCAAATTAGGACTATTTGTAATGTTTTATCTTGATATTTGTTTCAAATGTATCTTTATATGTTGGTGTGTTGACAATAACCAATTTCGAAGATTAAATATTATAGGAGATCTAGGAAAAGTTTAGGTGGTTGAGTGTGGTTTCAATACGTGTGCTTTTCTCCCTTTTCTTTTTATAGTGAGTATTTCATTTTCTATCAATTTGCTCCGCATGAAATGTCTTTTGTTAAAAGCAAAAAGTGAGGCCAAATTTATACTCGATTTTTTCTTTTCCAACAATAAAGAGTATATATATTTATCACTTCGAAACCCTAGCTCTATCTCATGTTTTGGTGTTTCACCCGTCTTCCATTTTCAAACGTTTTCGTTATTTTTAATTTTTTTTTTTCAATTTCGAAAATTTATGTATCACTTTAAGGGTATGCAATTATTTTAGCACTTAATTTCAATTTTTAAGCTAACTAAATACTATTATCATGAATTTATCTACGTGCACAATATCTTCATTAGTTTTAATTTTAAAGTGTTCATGTGAATTTAAGTAGTTATTTTTATTAATTGTAGAATGCATGTGTATACATTTCCATACTTGATTATACTAAGAAGTAAGGAATATTTTAATTTTGTCGTCTGACTACCTTTTGTTGAGCTCTCTTTTATTTCATGTTATTACTAGTATATATAGGTACCTAGTTATCCTAGAATATAGCTTAAGATTAGCAGCTTGGCACATTTGATTTCTTTTCGTAAAGGTATCTCTATTAGCTAGAGTGACGACTCACCCTCACCTGCCGACCCATATATTTATATGTTTTTATATACTATGCGTTAGCGTTACATCAATACTAGTACTACATAAAGTTTGGTTTCATTTTAATTAACCAATAGTAGTACTATATAGTTTCCACTATCTCTGGATATTGTATATCAAGCTGATAATATTGAATAAATCTGGTTTGTTTTTCGAAATTTCAATTTTTCTGAATTTTCTCACAGCAAAGTTTTCTGCTTTAACGAATACCTCTCGCACAACATTCTCGTCTAGTCGCGTTCTCTGTTTCATCTACCCCACGACTAACGGCTCCTCTGGTTACCAATGTGCACCCGTACTGGCAACATCGTCCAACATTCTGACTTTTATTCTACAGTATACGTACTATTTAAAAATATAGATCCCTAAATAATTTTTAATATGAAAATCACTTGAGTATTGTTTTTCTAAATTTTCTTTAATTAAAACCACAGATAGAGCCGAAGAAGATTTAATAAAAGTAGAAGAAGAAGAATAAAAGAATTTACTGGTCTCTGGTCTATCACCTTTGTATTGATGTATTCTGTAGGCTCTTGTATTTGAAATGATGAAATAAAAATGAGAGGTCAAAGAAAAAAAATTGGAAAATCGAATGTGTTATCAAGTGAACATCGAACTTCATAGTAATTTGATATCAATAAGGTAACTAAACGAATTTATTGAAACCCCGTAAGCTGACTGAATGGCATATGTGCTACTGTATTAATTTAAATTTTATATACTAGTATGTTGCTGGATTGAATTCGGAATAAAGTCATTAATCATAACCGTATGTGAGCTACTGAGCTACATGACCACCCTTCATTATTTTATTAAACAATAGGTTATTATACAGAAGCAGATAAATAAATGAAATTGAAATAAAAAGAAATCACTACGATGAAGAAAATAATGTAATATGTCAGCCACACCATTTCAGAGTGACGCAAAAATATACCGAATACTTGAGAGTTTATTTTGGGGACCAAACATCTTAACGTATGAATCGGATTGACCAAACATTGATTCGCGGTAGAATTAATCGAATTAACCAATTAGGTCTGTTTTTTTGAAACATTGAAGGCCACCACATGTTATATTACCTAAATTAACTTGAACGAAAAAGTCCTCTATTAATTTCAAAAATAGGCATTACCACTGAATCTGATAATGGTTCCCCGCAGTTTTTGCACCTGAGATAATGTTGTATATAAACGCAATCTTACAACATGAAAAATCAATAAAACATCCCAGAATTACTCTGTCTTGGCATGATTTCAACAACACGGTCGGGAACCCCTAAAATAAATCTTTAAGGGTTCCATTTGACCTGACCGTGAATAAAAAAACAAAGGATACAAAATGGGGCGAGGGGGGTTATATTCGCTCTCGCTCATCTTTGTTTTGGTTCTTCCATTCGCCTCGGCTAATATCAGTCATTATGATGATTATTGGTCTAAGAAAGCTGCAGAAGCCTGGAATCGCACCTTGGCAACTTATGAGCCAATGCCGGCTAAAGTTGTCAGTCATTTCAATGAACACACCCATAGGTACAATTATACAGCGAACAAACAGTCAAGGGGCTTAAGTCCATACCATGCTTACTTTTTGTTTATTCTTTTATAAGTCTTCAAATTTATGCAATTTGTTATAAAAAGGTATCATCAATAATCAAAAACATATTTTAAATTTTTTTTTGAACCCCGACTATCTTTATTTATGCATCTTTAACATTAATATCACATGCTATGTCAATGTCATGTCTTAAATGAAAACAAATCAACACTCAGTCTAATTGGTAAAACGTTATTATAGGACTCTTAATGAGCTCGAGGGCTCGAACAACACAAGGAGGGAGTTGTCACACAGGGTTTACACCGGGCCATGCATGGCGACAAACCCCATCGACCGATGCTGGCGTTGTGACCCGAACTGGGCCAACAACCGGTTCCGCCTGGCCGACTGCGCCCTAGGTTTCGGGCGCAAGGCCAAGGGTGGAAAAGGCGGGAAGATCTACGTGGTCACCGACTCCTCCGACAACGACATGGTCAACCCCAAGCCGGGCACCCTCCGCCACGCGGTGATCCAGAAGGAGCCCCTCTGGATCATCTTCGAGCGGAGCATGGTGATCCGGCTCAACCAGGAGCTGATCATGACGAGCCACAAGACCATCGATGGCCGTGGCGCGTCCGTCTACATCGCCAACGGCGCCGGCATCACCATCCAGTTCGTCCACAACGTCATCATCCACGGCCTCAAGATGCACCGGATCGTCCCCGGGACCGGAGGCGAGATCCGCGACTCCGTCGACCACTACGGGTTCCGCACCCGCAGCGACGGGGACGGGATCTCCGTCTTCGGCTCCACCGACATCTGGATCGACCACATGTCAATGACACGTGCCAGCGACGGATTGATCGACGTCATCTGGGGATCCACAGGTATCACTATTTCCAACGGCCACTTCACCGATCACGACGAGGCGATGCTCTTCGGCGCCAACGACGCACACTACATCGACAAGAAGATGCAAATCACGGTGGCGTTCAACCACTTCGGGAAGAGGATGGTGCAGAGGATGCCGAGGTGCCGGTTCGGGTACTTCCACGTGGTGAACAACGACTACACGCATTGGAACATGTACGCGATCGGAGGGAGCATGAACCCGACCATCATAAGCCAGGGGAACAGGTACATTGCGCCGCCGTTGAACGGGTACGCGAAGGAGGTGACGAAGAGGGAGTACACGCCTGAGTCGACGTGGAAGTCATGGACGTGGAGGTCGCAGGGAGATATTTTCTTGAGGGGGGCTTTCTTCATTGAGTCCGGGGATAAGAATTTTGTGGGGAAGCATCCGGAGCTTTACGACCATGTGGAGGCGGCGTCAGGGGAGAAGGTGGCGGAGATGACTAGGTTTGCGGGGGCACTTGGGTGTAGAGTGGGGAAAGCTTGCTAGAGAGGTGTAACCTTTGTTTTTTAGTTGCTTCATGATTTGTTTATTCATTGAATGTTTGTTTACATTGTTGAATGTACATTTATGGGACTGAAGAATGGTGATGATGAGTTAAAACGAGTGAGTTTTTTTCCATCATTTTTGTGTCTTCATTTCTGCACTATTCCAAACCTGAGAATTTCGTTCCTACCATATATGAAACAGCTTTGTTTTGATTTTATACCTTTCTGGGGAATAATAAAATAAAAACTACACATTCTACACAAGTTAAATGAACAAAATAAGCTATTAAAATAAAAACTAGAGATGATGATGTTTGCATAAGCTCCAATGCAGCGTTACACTTTACTTAACGAGAAGTTGATGAATTAACTAATTATGCTGAATAAAATCCAACTTGCATTTGGCTCTCAGAATAATATGAATTTAATTACTTTCATAATTCAAAAGGCTACATCTATTCCCAAACACTCCTTTGATGTGAAACATAACCTTCATCACTCTAAATTTGGTTAGATTATATAAGCACATGCATCAACATGGTTGCATTATAGCCATATCACAGATCTTTGTGTAACAAGAAAGACACACATGTATCGGCTGTAAAACCTCAAGGCTAGTAGACTGACTCCATGAAACCTCGGACAGTCGTCAGCAATGGAACTCTAAGAGGTGTCAGATCCATCTGGCGAGTCGATTGCCATCGGCTGTGGATTCTTATAGCCACTGATCTCATCACCGTAGCGTTTCTTGTCAGCCCGGGCTTTTGCTTCATATGGAGCCTTCTCCTCGGCTGCATAAACAAGAGCATCAGCCTTGGGCTAGTAAAAAGCAATGCTATGTAGAAAGTGGAATATGGTAAATACCTGTCATCTTATTCCATCTTTCTCCGAGTACTTTTCCTACTTCTGTAAACGCAATTCCTGGATTAGTCTTCTTCACATCCTGCAACAGTAAAGCGCACAAATTGAGTTTAAGGTACAATGATAGACACATTCAAACACACTTGAGTATATTTAGGCTGGTACAAACCTCTCTTTCGGCTTGAGAAAAGAACATGAAGGAACTCATTGCTTTTTTGGGAGCATTTGGATCCTTTTTCTTCTTTTGTTTCTTCTTCTTTCCATCATCATCGTCATCTTTGGTCTTTTTCCTACTAGATGACGCCTTCGCAGCAGAAGGTTCCTTGTTGGGCTTCTTTTTTGGTGTTGCCTATAACACACCATATATTCAAGTCGGGCTCCATAAACTATTCAAATCCAAAAATAAAAACGGATAAGACAGAGAGATGTTACCTCTTTCTCCCCTCCGCTGTCACTAGCATCAGAGTCGTCTCCCCCAGAGTCATCAGTGGGGGAGCCTCCGTCGTCTTTATCAATAACAAAATCTTCATCCTGTGATTAAATTTGTACATTAAATGATGAATATATTCAATCAGCATTTAACTGTAGTTGGTAGTAGCATTTTGCAAATATCTGCATGTGATGTACTTCACAAAGACGGGGAAAAGGAAATAGAAGCTGCACCTCCTCATCACTCTCATCTCCAATTGCTTCGTTCCTGATTCTCTCGAGATGTGGATCAACAGCATCATCAATATCACTCTGCAAAACAGCTGCTACTCCTTCGGCATTCGGGACACTCCCCGCATTGAAATTCATCATCTTCAAATCCTTATCCCTGAAACATCATAATATCAGACACCAAGTTATGACCAACTTCACTATGAAGTTCAATCAGATAATAAGGTAACAAGCAAGAGGCACTCACTTGACAAATTCAAAGAGATTGTGATACTCATTTCTCTGAATATTTCTGAAAAGGTGCTCCTGCTCAGTCTTGAGTCTGATGAGAAAATCAAAATAATGCATGTTTGAACCTCCAGCAGTATGCCTCTCAAACTCCACGTAGTCAATCTATAATATGTTGGACAGAAGAGTGCTCAGATGCCATTTCATCTAAACATAGTAAAGATTAAAGAAGCCCAAAAGGTAACTTCATACTGTACCTCCTCATGAAGAATTAGAGTGGGTGGCTTGGGTAAAAAGAAAAAGCTCTTTTCAAGAGGATATAGAACTCCATCTTCAGCTTTGAGTGATGATTTGACAGCATAACCATCCTGACTACTGCGGAATTTCCCTGGTTTGGTGACTTTGGCACCAGACAAACCACGCAGTATAGTAATGAACACCTCATGGATGAGTCCCTGAAATATTAAGAAAAAGATGATGTAATATAATATTTTCTCTCAGCTTCCCAAGCAGACAAAATGGAAGCACTCCATGGAGACAGGGGATCCAGTAAATATGAAATAAAGTTAATTAGAGTAATATAAGGAAAATGTGGTATGGTCTACCTACTTTACAATACAACTGTCAAGAAAGCAGTTTGAGATCCAGTGAGTTAACTGGTGAATCAGCATTTTATAAATTAATAGGTTATTACCTTGTGATCTGGGTCAAGCTTTTCTTTGTATTTGGAATTGTAAAGGTCTTCACTCATTGATAAAGTGGTGTCCATAATAGCATCAGTCTCAAACTGTAATGAGATTAAAAAAAGGAGAATCTCATTAAAACTTCAAATCAATCCTATAATTTTCATGTTCAACTAAAGAATTAAACTATTAAATATTAACCTGCATCACAATATGTGGATACAAGGTTTGGCCCTTCCTAATTGGAGGATCGAGTGTCACGACAACAAAGGTGTGTGGTTGGTTGAACTGCAGGAAAAAAAAATAACATAGCCATTATAGGTGATTTATGAAATAGGTAATATCCTGTTATTTGAGAAAAAATTATACAATAAATACAGTAGATTTCCCAATATTGATAAGTGCAGATACCATTCATATAGGATGTTATAGAAGGGAAAGAAAGTACCTTAGGCAACCAAAAAACACGAACTACACTGCTGTACTGAATTTTGAAGTCATTAGCTTGTCCTTGGAGACGTAAAAAGGAAAGATGAAGTTCGACACTGTATCGTCCCCTGAACAAAAAATAATGTCAGAACTGCACCAGAGAGATTACTGATGTCGGGCTGCAACTTATTCAAAATTATTCTAGAAACTGAGGTAACACACCTAGGAGTAAGTATGGCAATCCCATCAAATGTAACAACAGCTTCTTCACCTCCTGCTCCAACATCTGCCATTGAGACAATCTTGTCTCTGAATACCTGCAAAATGGGCATATTACTAATGCCGAAATGACTGAAAGATAACCAACATACAGGATTCATGTAAAAGAAATACCTGAGCAGAAGGTCGATTTTCATCACCAACAAATTGAGTGTTTGAATTAGGAATGTGGAAACTTATTTCCATTAATGAATCTTTCTGCAAGAAATAATATATTTATCAAATTAGCAAGAAATTACCAAATAACAGGAAATCAATCTAGATTGACGATAAATCTTACACAATATTTTTCTATGTATCACGGTAGATGCAATGAACACCAGATAGCCATGAATAATAAATTACATGGAATAATAAGTACCTCGTTGGCACCAGTTGTATCATCAACATGGAATTCCAACATGACATCAGTTTTCCCTTGTAGCTGGGTTTGTGCTACGTCCGCTAGAGATATCTCAAATGCTTGCTTATTGCCCACAAGAAAAGTAAGCGTATTCCCTGGGAATCAAAAGAGTGTATAAGCTATCCATACATCAAACAATCACATTCACTTGATCCTAAAGATTCGATGCCAACAAGGATACCATACTAGCAAAAAAAGACAAAAATGTTGACATTGTTTCAAATGAATCAATTGAGCATCTACAGACATATCTATATGATGACAAACTACCTTATGGCGACAAAAAGAATACATCAAATGTAATGGGAGGTATACAATACCATTTAAATCAACTTCTCCCCAATTTTTTCCACTGACAGAAAGCTGCTTCTCCTCTGGAGTTGCTGAAAAGTTGGACTGGAAGAATGTATTAAGGCTCGCAACATCCTGCACAAAAAGCATCCACAAGGGCAAGTTATCATACCAAGTGGTTCTTAGAGTATGTAACTCCTCCATTGGAGGCATGACAAGGTGGTGATGAGAATACATGCAGAGTATGAATAGATCACTTTTAACTGCATCACAAATTGATAAACACAAATAGCTTTTCCCCATACTGCAACTTTTTAAATTACAGGAAGTTTGATCCAGTTATGACTCAAGTAAAGAATCTCGTTCTTGGAAACTCACAGTTCTTAAAAAACATGAAATGAGATAACACACCCACCTGATCCCGGAAACCAGTGAACTTGTAGTTGAGGCCATCTTTGGTCCGAACTCCAAGTTGGTTAGATCGAGGTACTTTCATCCATGTAAGGCCCAGCAAATCGGATTTATCAACATCCACAGCCTTGCCACCTCCTAGTTTCTTCCATAGTATCCCACCTGAGTGGACTTTAAGTTGTCCTGGATTCTGCAAGCGAGGGCAGGACTCAATTTCATTTTTTCAATGACAACAAAAAGTAGTACTCAAGAATAACATCACCAGATTCTCGCAAACTAAAAATTCACATCACAGAACCACTAATTTCAACTTTTCATCTTCTCTGTTTCGCTATTTTCTTCTTTCCCTTCAAGAGTTCAACTAACTCTCAAAGAAAATCTAGTCCATTCAGCTTGAGATCCCCAATTCAACTTATCCATGTCCACCCAGAAAGATTTTGACACAAAAATATCACATTTCGACAGGCTAACCAAAGAAGGCAGCTCAGTTAACAGATCCTACCACAATACAATTGTCAGAAACACTCTAAACATCCAACAAATTCTGATCACCTCGTCCACAAAAAACCCTAATTTTGGCACGACAACATGGATTAACACAGGAAAAATCGATGTAACAGCTTTTCTGATGCAACAACACACACACACTAAAACTAGGGTTAGGGTATACAGCCACCAAAATTAGGACACGAAATAGTAAAAAATGATGAATTAATTCGACAATGAACAAAACGGAGCAAAATGAATCACTCACAGTTCCTCCGCGACCACCGAGAGAGATATTGTTGAAGGAATGACCGTCCGCCATGGTTGGGAAGCGAGAGTTAGGCAGGGGCGCGGGAGAGGGTATTTATACTGAGTGGGGTGCGCACAATATAACTGTGGCGCCAACATATACAGCAGCAGAAATGAGGGAGCTCACGTGGTCGGCACGTGGCTCTCCGTTTGGGCTCAACTGATAATGGGCCACATTATTCAATAGCCCAATTAGTATTTAAAATGAGGCCCAATTATTAATCTTTATTCCCGACTTCGAATTCGCACTCTCATTATAATCAACTCAACTGTAATTTATATTCTTTCATAAATTGATTTTGAGTTTATTCAATTAACAAATGCTTTAAAAAACTTCTTTTTTTTTGCATACAAATATTACATTCGGCCACAACCAATAGTCATGTAGGAGTTTTTTTTATTTTTTATTTTGAACCGTCTACAAAAATTAGTTACCTATAATTAATTATTTTTTCTTCTTATTTATAAATTATGCATTAAAATTAGTATCAACTACTATATTACTCCCTCCGTCCCGCTTTAGGAGTCCTGGTTGATCAATTTTGGGCGTCCCGCTTTAGGAGTCCCGGTTGAAATAAATTAATAAAAAATAATAAAGTGTTAAAAGTGGGTCGCAACCACTACAACTAATAAAAAAAATGTTAAAAGTGGGTCCCAACATCCACTATAACATTTATTTATTGGACACTCAATTAAAAGTGAGTCCCAACATCCACTACAATATTTATTTATTACACACCCAAACACTTTATTCTTAAAACATGTGTCCGACTCAACCGGGATTCCTAAAGCGAGACGGAGGGAGTATATGTTAGTGATAAATAACATAGTCTGCACCTAACCACCCAAACAAATAATTAATTTTTATAACCTCAAAGTTGTATAAATGATTCATTCACTCTCCAATTTACAATACAAATCCAAAAAATACCTAAACAACAAGTATTATTGATTTTGTTTGTCCTCTTATTTAAGATTGTAAGGGATAATTATATATATTTTTATTTCAATAATCATCCTTCAATTTTTTTTTTTGATATCATAATCGATTAATCGAAACATAAAATTAAATAACTCAAACACTCAAATCTTGCTCTATCCCACCAAGCTTATCTATCACATCCACTACTAAATAAAATGATCCCTTGATGTCTTAATAATGCAAAATGTGGCTGTTTCTTCAATTCACGTAAAAATTTATGACGTTTTGCGCCAACAAACCTTCTATTTGTTTTGTTGGATATTTTTATCCTTAAAAATGAAATATAGAGAATATTACAACGGTTGATTCCATAGTTTGAATCGCCCAGCATAATTTAGACACACTCCCCCTTTAGAGGCACATAAATTGATGCTTAGTATAGGACAAAAATTAGAGTATTAGACTATTGGTATTAAATTTAATTAAATAATGTAGACGATGAATCCAATAAAATGCTCAAGTCTAAACTTATTATGCTACCTGTCAATGTCATTTGAAAATTCCACACTGATATCATTTTATATTTTTGCTTATGTTACCTGTCAATGTCCTTTGAAAAAATACACTCCTTACTAACTAATTTTACTTTGACAACATGTTGGGCACAAAATGAATTATTGTCCAAAATCAATATAGCTTAGCAACATTAAAAAAAAAAAAAAAAAAAATTTTACAACATTCCTCACATATATAATGGCATAAATTAGTTTGTGATATATCAATTATGTGTAGAAGTATAGTTTATTAATAGTTAACGAGGGATTTAAGTCCCCAACCGAGTTAGCTTCTATATTTAGAATATATAGTCTCTACCAAAATAAATTTCTATTTCCGCTCGGATCCTTCCACCAAAGAATAGGATATAAAAAGCAAGTTGTCCGAAGTCGGCCTCGTTTCCATCGAGGTTGCTAGAGCTAAAGACACAACATAATAACTCCAAAAACAGCATTGTTGCAATGCTGTCTATATATATATATATACATAGATGAATCCAGATTCCAGTTTATGTAAGGAAAAAGAGCAGAAGCTGCAAGCAAAAGATGGCGATGGCGATGAGGATGATAAAGAGCGAGGCAAGGCTCCATGCAGCCATGCACGAAGACACCACACGCGTCAAGCGCAGGCGAAGAGATCCCTCTGTCTCTGAAGATAAGGCATCAGTGGCGGAGCCCAAGCAGGCGGCTGCAGCCACCACCGTGAAGAGAAGCTCCAAATACCGCGGCGTGAGCAGGCATAGATGGACTGGCAGATATGAAGCACACTTGTGGGATAAACTGTCATGGAATACTTCTCAGAAGAAAAAAGGCAAACAAGGTTGGTTAAGTTTCTTCTTCTTTTCACTTTCTTCATTTCCCTAAAATAACTCTTTTTCTTTCATAAAGTAGCATCTGACTTTAAACTCTTGTGTTTTTCCTTTTCATGGTTTTGTGCTTGGAATGGAAACTGTAAATGTGCAGTTTATCTTGGTGAGTGAATTCACATCTTCCTCAGGTGTTGTTGTTTTTACAAAGATTTTAATTGGGACTGATATTTATGAATATTTATCAGGGGCTTATGATGATGAGGAAGCTGCAGCAAGAGCTTATGATTTAGCTGCACTTAAATATTGGGGAACATCAACTTTCACTAATTTCCCAGTATGAATATCAACATAAGTATATTTTTTCTTGTTTTTTCTTCAACCAATTAACTGTAACACATCATGTGCAGATTTCTGATTATGAGGTAGAAATTGGAGTGATGCAAAGTACAACAAAAGAAGAGTATCTAGCATCATTGAGAAGGTACTGATGTGGTTTTATTAACTCCTACCATTTTATTTTTCTTTATCAGAATCATGCTAAATTTATTGATGCTAATGTAGGAAAAGTAGTGGATTTTCAAGAGGTGTTTCTAAGTACAGAGGAGTTGCAAGGTAGTGCCAACTTGTTCAATATAAATATAATCATGTGACAAAGCAAAAACATCTGATATCTAATCATAAGAGGTGATTACAAAATGCAGACATCATCACAATGGAAGATGGGAAGCAAGGATAGGAAGGGTGTTTGGGAACAAGTACCTCTATCTTGGCACTTACAGTAAGTTTCGTCTTAGTCCCATTTGTTCAGTTCATGCTCGGATTCGTGTTGCTGAAACTGTGGTTTCCATCCATTGCAGGTACTCAGGAAGAGGCAGCACGCGCGTATGATATTGCAGCGATAGAGTACAGAGGGATCAACGCTGTCACCAATTTTGACTTGAGCAACTACATCAGGTGGCTGAAGCCGGGAGCAAATGCCCCCGTCACGGCCGCTCAAGACACGAAGATGGGGATAGATCTGCCGCCTTTGGCACCAGCTTACTTAGCAAGGGAGGAATCTCAACCTCTGTCTCCCTGTTTGAAAAGAAAAGCTTATAGTGCAGCGGACCTTCAAGAATCGTTTTCTTGCAAGAACCCCATGAGTCCTTGCAGCAAGCCTTCTCCAACGGCCTTGAGCCTGCTCTTTCGGTCGTCCCTGTTCAGAGAGCTCCTTGAGAAGAACTCGTATGTCTCGGAAGAAGAGATTCAAGATGAGAATACTCAAATTGAGACGAGGGTGGGGAGTGATGATGGATATGGAGGGATGTTCTCTAGTGAGAGCGGAGATCTCCCGTTTGTGCTGTCTGCAAACAGGCATACAATTGAGCTGCAAGGACAGCTTGATCTCGAATATGGCTGCCCCGACAGTATCTTCTGATCAGGACACTGCATCAGCTCAACCCGAGGCTTTTGTGTGTCTGTACATACAAAGTTGAGCATTTATGTACACCTGAATATGTTGATAGTCTTCTTATGTTAGAGACATGTATACATACCATAAACAAAATGGAAACTGAAAATTATGTGTAAATCACACCAACTTGTATGAGAAATCATATTCAAATAGAGACATTTAAGCTCAAACACTCTGTGCCATTTGAGGTTTCTCTAGTTTGATTTTTTAACCTTTTTGCTGCACTAAAAAATATACTCCCTAAAATCATGAAACTCATCATAGATAACGTATTTTTACATCTGAGAGAATTGGTATAACACGAACCACGACAGTTAAAACAATGTAGATTTAAGAGAGAGAATAGCAGAATTATTCTATCGGTACACATACTATCATGCACAATACAAGAACTGCATCAATATACATACTATCTTGCAAAACAGTAGTGATATATTTTTTTACCTTCACCACTTTTTCTGTGTAAGTTTCTCCTCCGAGCCACTTTAGTGACGAAATCGATAGAGATTGCCACGAGGCTTCTGATTACAGATGGGACTAAAAAAATCATTTTACCCAGGTTTAATCTGTTGTTTCTCGCAAATTTTCACTGGTTTTGATTTCTCAGTCAATTGTAAGAATTTCGTGTAAAAATTAGTATAATCTGGTACAAAGTGACATCAGTTGAAGCACTGTAAGAAAAAGAGCAGTGAAAAGAAAATTTAACAGTTTACTTATTCTGAGGCAGGAATATTTCCAACAATGTGTAACTATGAATTTTGTCCTACATATTTCCACAGTTTTAACTTATTGCAACAAATATATACAAAAGTATTAGTTGCTAGCATTGGTAAGTCCGATGTTAGAAGCAGACAAGACAAACTGGAATGAAGATGGCCCTTGGGAATGAAGAACAACATATTCTATATCAAGAGTTAAACAAATGTAACTCTTGAGTTAACTGATCCAAATGGGAGGCTGCTTTTCTAGATACCCTACAAAGACTGTATTAGCGTTGTCTCAAACTCAAAAACGAGTGTCATTGGAAACATCCCCCTTTCTGTCCTCATACGATAAAGGACATGGCAACATTGGACAAGACATAATGAGACCAGAAGAAGCATAGGCCTTATATAAGCATGTGGTTTCGCATTCCTGTATATCAGGCAATCGTCTTTCATAGAACATTTGCAAGAGACGAAACACAGTAAAAATGGAAATGGCTTTGGGAGAAAGTGAAGTGTACGTGAAGAGGCAGTACTCATGCATGACAGACTGCGCAGCTCCTGAGATGAAGTGTGTGAAGCGTAGAAGAAGAGGCGCAACTGCTTCTGTGCTTGGCAGCACACAGCCGGTGCAGCAGCAAGAGAGTGACTCGATTTCTGCTCCAAAAACTGTCAAGAGGAGTTCAAGATTCAGAGGCGTCAGCAGGCATAAGTGGACAGGAAGATACGAGGCACATTTATGGGACAAACTTACATGGAATGTTACTCAGAAGAAAAAGGGAAAGCAAGGTGAATAGCCATAACCATTCTCCTCTTTTTCTACTCTTATTACTTACAGTTCTTGACATGAAACCTGTGTATTGTTTCATGTTGGATTCTGCTATGGATATCAAAAACGGCAACAGTCTATCTTGGTGAGTACAAACTCGTTGTTTTTCACCATGAATCTCAATGACACTGTTCAAGACGAACATAAACATTAGCTTTCAAATATTCTTTCAGGTGCATATGATGATGAGGAAGCTGCAGCAAGAGCTTATGATCTAGCTGCGTTGAAGTATTGGGGGACGTCGACTTTCACTAATTTCCCGGTAAGTAATCTAGACATGAAAAACGTGTAATGGTAAACAAACCACATACCTATAAAATACTCATCTATTCACTGCTGCAGATACCAGATTATGAGAAAGAACTTCATATAATGCAGACTGCAACAAAGGAAGAGTACCTAGCCTCTTTGAGAAGGTAAATTTCAACTGTTTAAGCCGATGAAACAAGTTTTTTTCTGTTCCGGATATGAATCAATTAAACCAAAAAAAATCTTCATATTTGCAGAAAGAGCAGTGGTTTTTCAAGAGGGGCATCAATATACAGAGGAGTGGCTAGGTATATAATCCAGAAAAAAACGATTTTTTTTTTCTCTTTTCGTGTAGCTATTGTCAGTGATTTCTGAACTCATCTATGTAAATTAATGCAGACATCATCAGAATGGAAGATGGGAAGCCAGGATTGGAAGAGTTTTTGGAAATAAGTACCTCTACCTCGGCACCTACAGTAAGTGAAATTCAGCGAAAAACACGAATAAAAAGAAAAAAATTGAACATTAGAAAAGCACTGGTTCTAAACATCATGAGAATTTATGTGTGTAGGTACCGAAGAAGAGGCTGCACGAGCATACGATATAGCAGCAATAGAATACAGAGGAACGAATGCAGTCACCAACTTTGAGTTGAGCTCCTACATTAGATGGTTAAATCCGAGAGCAAACAATTCAGTCCCTCTTCAGGAATTGAAAGCAAGCACAAATCAACCAGATGCGCTATCACCTCTTTGCTTGAGTAAAAAACCACACTTTTCGTGCTTACCAGCAAAGCCTTGCAAGATAAACCCCATGGCCACGAGCATGCAGGAGGAGTTCAGAAGAAACACTGGATTAGGCTCGTGCAACAAGTCCTCGTCTCCAACAGCTTTAGGTCTACTGCTGAGATCTTCGATCTTCAAGGAACTGGTTGAGAAGAACTCAAATCTGTCAGGAGAAGAGAGTGGTGATGAAAAAATGAACAACCTGCAACAAAGCAATGAAGGCAGGGATATGTTCTACAGTGTCCCATTTTCACTGACTTCAAATAGCCATTGGATTGAGCTGCAAGGATAACTCCATCATGGTCACAAACCTCTATTTACAGTTTTCACCTGCAAATATATGTATATATGAAGATTTTTCTTCTGCCTTTTCACCATTGTGACAGTGTCCCTCGAAACATGGTTTTTGGAAATGTATCTTCATCAGTTCTTTTCTCAGTCGTGACTGCTTATTTTCTGATTGTTCAAACATTCATTTCAACATTAAGATTAAGAAAGAAAGATCGAGGTAGATTCAGCATGGTTTTAATTCAAGATTATGACAACAAAATTCATCATGTCCTCAAGTCTGCAGTATCAACAATTCAAAACTTCATACTCCGAAAAATGAACATAACAAATCTTGATTCAAACTTTGCAATTCCGACCTCACAAAGCATCAATGTAACATATCATGAATCAATGTAAGAGAAGTAAAACTATATTTGCTGGGCAAATCAAGTATAAAGCTGAACAAAAATCCATTCCTCGAACCAGTGAATTATACATTGCAATCACCTCTCCACTTGAAATACAGATTTGTTGATCCAGACATGCTAAGAAGCCTAACATTTGCAAAACCTCAAAACTGTTTCCTCTTGTTTTGAAAAAACTTGTCCCTTTTCGCACATGCGTAGACCAAAGCAATACAAATCCCAACAGACATGAGAAAGGACGCCCATGGAAACGGTGGATCCTTGAAGCAGACAAGCGACGCCTCCAGCTCCTGGGACGCTTGGTACACGAGCGAGTGCATCCCATACAGGTCGTGATCAGATGACCTCAGGTAGTACAATGCCATCTCGTAGTCAAAATGTGAAAGAGCAGAGATTGACTTCTCCAGCTTGTACCTAAACAAGTTCCACCTCTGGTAGAACTCAGTCCGCCTGTTATGCCCCAGAAGCTTCCTCTCCCCGCCATGTGCAGCAATCGACTCAAGAACATCAATCCCACTCGTGACGCTGTAGTTCAACGAAGTAAGGAACACATTCCTACGGGCAGCATCCTTCTGGACAAAAGACAATGTGGGCATCTCCGAGAACGGCCCAAACGGGGTCTGTCCAACGCTCCACGTATAGTCCATGAGCGAGCTGTTGTGCCTCGGGCTCCATACCGTATGAGTTGGAGAAACGCCCCACATACTCTGCAAGATCGAGCCTACCAACGGCCTCTCAAGCTCACGAGTCTGTATGAACACGTGGTGCCCATTGCAGCTGTAGTCACTCACAGCCTGCGTGCTCTTCGTCCTGATCGCTATCACCATGTCCTTAAACGCCACGGACTGGTGATACCGGTCGAGCAACAGTATCGCATTGATATCAAGATCAAAGACATACACTGGAAGAATTCTCCCGAATTCCTCCTCAGGAATCCTACCCACCCTCCTAAACTCATTATTAGATTCCAAAATCGTCTGATGCAAACGCTTCGAATCCAAATACTCACTCACAATCAAAGTATAGTTATCAAACAAGTATCTAGACGTGTATGAAGTGGTAGCCCTAGCAATCGCAAACGAACATATAGAGCACTCTGAATACTTCAATTCATATCTCTTGAAACTCAAGCTCTGGTCCCCAACCAACAATCCACGGTCATTAACATCATCTCTGAAATTCCTCTCAATTGAATTCCAATCCAATCCCACACTACCACTACCAAAACCTTCACCGCCACTGATATGAATGAATTGAACAACCAATTTACTTTCAAAAGGCACAGGAATCCTCAGAGATGGAACCAGCAGTACCTGATAAGCACTCGACACAAGCGACGCCAAGTCAGAGAGCAGCGCCTTCTGAGATTTAGGCCGGCCATGGAGCGCTGCCATCGGATGAAACTCACCTTTGGGGATAACTCCATCGCCGGATAAAGCAGGACCGTAATCGACCGGTCCAGCTCCCAAATCGATCCATAAATAGCGGTCTTTTCCGGTCCAGATTGTGCCGAGGCATTTGGTCGAACCGGGGGAGCTCTCGCCGGGGGTATAACTGTAAGCGTAGGGTTTGGTCTGCTGCGAACCGAGGTGGATGATGTAGATGTGGAAGGAATTGGCGTGTTTCTCCTTGTCGAAATCGTCGCGGATGATCATTGATCGACGAGGGAGTGGGGCACAGGGGGTGAGGGAGGAGCGGATGGGAGTGGAAGTGGGAGGGGAGATGGTGAGGGAGAGGGGGTCGGGAAGCGACTTCGCGGTCGGCGGTGTAGATCTCGTCGCTGACGCATGTGGAGGGAGTGGGAGAGGGAGAAGGAGAGGAGGAGGTGGAGTTCTTGAAGCGGAGAGGGCGGTGCCGAGGGGGTTGGAGGGGTTGGTGAGGAAGAGGCCTTTTACTTTGAGTTTTAGGGTTTGGGCTCTTTGGAAGGCTTCTGGGACGGGGAGGCGAGAGATCGGGGTCGGAGGAGAGGTAGGTGTCGTAGAGCCAGCGGCAGTGGGTGGGGAGGGGGTGGGAGAGGGAGGTTTTGATGGAGGAGGGGAGGGAGAGGAAGGAGTCGTTGGAGGCGGGGGGATCTTTGCGGGCTTGGAGGGAGAGGAAGGAGTCGAGGCCGGAGATCGGGGCGGCGGAGGTAAGGAGGAGGTGGTGGAGAAGAAGGAGGAGGAGGGCGGCCGGCGGCATTTTTGCGGCGGCGATGGATTGGTGTTTGGATCTCAACTGCGGAATTGACTTAGTTAGAGTGAACGAAACGAAGCTGCTCAGTAGTGCTATATTTCTTTTTTTATTTTATTTTATTTTCTGACATAAATAAAGTTCAATTACTGCTTTTTATAAATTAGTCGAAATGTATAAAAGAATAAAATTTGAAAATTTCTGGTTTATTTGACTATTTCTTTTAAATGAATAATGAAGTTTCTAAAATATTCAATTCTATTATTTATTACACTATTCAAAATATATCAATTGCTAAACTATAGATGGATTATAATGTAACTAAAATGGTTTTTTATTACTCTATGTATTTTTCCTCTCAACTCTACAACAAATACCCTTTTCAAATTTAATTATTGAGAGGAAACATGTGAATGTTGAAAACTTATAGTAATAAAGATGTATTTTAAAATTCAGTGGACATGACACCCACAATTCATTATCAAAATTGAAAAAAACTAAATATTGTTTTTTTTATGAAATTTTGAATAATTCGCAATATTTAATTTATTTATTCTAAAATTAAATTAGGCTACGTGGCGATAAATAAATATGTTTATTTTAGAGATATTAGATCAAATATAAGTACATGCAGTAATCCATCCACCTCGACAAATCTCGATCTCAAGGTTCTTACTTCTTACCGATTGCGATCGCGCTTCAGATCTGTGGCATCCAACCATGTACGGATTCGAAGCTATGACCTTCAACATCCATGGCGGTTACCTCGAGGCCATCGTCCGGGGCTATCGCTCTGGCCTCCTCACCGCCGCTGATTACAACAACTTATGCCAGTGCGAAACCCTAGACGACATCAAAATGCACCTCTCCGCCACCGAGTACGGACCCTACCTCCAAAACGGTTAGTCAATTCACTAATTTCATATTCCGATTCTTAGTTAGCTACCGGATTTGATATTTCGAAATTGATGATCGGATTTCCATTCTGTTCGCTGTGAGGTTGATCCGCTTCGATTTAATCTCTGATTGTGTGATTTCGTGTGAAATTAGACCCGGAAGGTGTAATTTTTTCGTTTTGGGGGAATATTTTTGAGATCAGGGGACGATTATGTAATTAGTGCATTCCGGTAAAGTCGTTGATCAAGTTTCTGTTCACAATTTGCTTTAATGAAGTGACTCTTGCTAATTTTGCTTGTTGGGTCATGTTCTTATGTGAGCATTGTCAGGTTTTGTCTTATAGAATCAAGTTAATTTGTTACTGTTATCAGTTATCACATACCTTTTCTTTTACAAGCCTATGAGAAATTCCCCTTGATCTTAAAAGAGCTTGCTCGTTGTTGGGGTCAGTAGGACAATTCGCCTGTTTTTTCTTGTTGAACTTATTTTCCAAATTTGCCTGCTGTATACAATTAGTTGGTCTCTGTAGTCGATAGTTGCTCATTTCATTAGTAGTGACAGACATGATTGTCAGTTTGTTAGTAGTAGTTTTTTTTGCTTTCTTGTGATTATCCTTGCCTCTCAACCTTCAACTCTTTTTGGTTGTGTTTTTAATGCAGAGCCATCTCCATTGCACACGACAACAATAGTGGAGAAATGCACCCTTAAACTGGTCGATGAGTATAAACACATGCTGACCCAAGCTACTGAGCCCCTGTCAACCTTTCTAGAGTACATCACGTATGTATATATCTCTTCCACAGTTTCTCTTTGACTTATTTTTCAACTCAATTGATCAATTGACGGGATACCGTTATGGGAGAAGAAAGTAGCAAACCTTCAAAAATGCAAGTAGCTCCTTTTCACTTTTGGGATTCTTTCCGATCAAGTGAAAGGAAAGCCTTTTCCAGATTCATAGTTTGTAACATGTGCTTGTGTACTGTACATATCTTTAGGGGCTGTTTGCTAAGATAGATAACTTAAAGATAATAAAGTTATTTGATCTAAAATGTTTGTGTTTTTCTCATATTTTGTCTTATCTCATCTCATCTTTCTTGTCAAACGAATCTTTAGTGTGGGTATATTTGAATGTAGTATAATATTAAAAGACATCTTAACCAGTTACTTTTTGGTGTTCACGACAAGCCCGAGACATGCTTATATTGTTTCCTTGGTTATTTTTAAAGGTTAATCAGATATGTTACTTACCTATTTTTTTAAACAATGAGGCCGGTCATACTAAAATGAGTTTTAGAGAATTTCTAGATGCTATTGAATATGTTATATGTGTGGAGACATGACAATCTGAAGTTTGTTAGTTTAATATCATGCATTTTTTTGTTGGGGATACCCTTTGCTCTTCTTCCCAAGCTTTATGATACTAGTGATACATGCTTTACACTACCTAAAGAAAGGACATAAATAATCATTTTTAACCTTGATTGTTTGGTTATTATGCAGATATGGTCACATGATTGACAATGTCGTGCTAATTGTCACTGGAACTTTGCATGAGAGAGATGTTCAAGAACTGTTGGAGAAATGTCATCCGTTGGGAATGTTTGACAGGTAGTATATCTCAATCAAACATTTGGATACTATCTGTTTTTTTTTTCCGCAAAATAACTCAGCCATTCATTTCTACAGCATTGCCACTCTGGCGGTAGCCCAGAACATGAGAGAACTATACAGACTCGTGCTTGTCGACACACCCTTGGCTCCATACTTCTCTGAGTGCATAACTTCTGAGGTCTTCATTAACTGCTGCCTTCTCCCCCTTGTTGTTCTTCTTTATCTCTTTTAAATTTTCAAAATTTGGATTATTGTGTCCACACAATTACTGATTTTGGTCTGACTTTATTCTGCACTTATATACTACTCCTCCATCCCTCACTAAGTGAGACATTTCTTTTCGACACGGAATATAAGAAAATGGGGTTTTGTTAGTTAAGTGGAAAGAATAAAGTAAGATAGATGAAAAGTAGAGAGGAAAAAGTAAGAAAGAGAATGCCAAAAAAGGAAATGACTCACTTAGCTTGGCACGTCCGAAAAAGGAATATGAATCACTTAACAAGGGACAGAGGGAGTACTCACCATTATCGTTTTGCCTACATTGAATTAATTTCTTTTGCCAAAATATATGAACACAGACTTGTATTTCAAGTGTTTGAAGTTTGAACTTGTCTATTATTTGGAATTTTTATAGGACTTGGATGATATGAACATAGAAATCATGAGGAATACACTTTACAAGGCATACCTTGAGGATTTTTACAGGTTTTGCCAGGTAAGTGGTCATTTTTGAGTGTCTAAAAGATCCTTTGCTTTTCTATATTTTTAATCTGTTTTTTTATTTTTATAACTTAAAAACCTGCATACAGAAACTTGGTGGGGCCACCGCTGAGATTATGTCTGACCTCCTGGCATTTGAGGCTGATAGAAGAGCAGTCAATATCACTATAAACAGGTTCCAATCCATGATAAATTTTCTTAGTATTAGTTCCAGTACAGTATTTTGACCCCTCATGCTCCTTTCTCCAGCATTGGCACTGAGCTTACTCGGGAGGATCGTAGGAAGCTTTATTCTAATTTTGGCTTGCTGTGAGGATTCTACATTCTTTATCTGGTTTTCTGGTGCCTCTTTTCCTGCCACTAACTCATTCTTATTTGATAGATATCCTTATGGTCATGAGGAGCTTGCTATTTGTGAGGATATAGACCAGGTACTTAATAACTTTGCTTCATATACTCTCTTCCAGGAAGAGTTTTTAGTTTGTTTTCAGGTTTGATTGTTAAGTGGTAATTTTGCCAATTTTATTTGTGTGTGTTTTGCATGTTTTGCAACCCCCCCCCCCCCCCAACAACAAAAGAAAAAGATGTGATGGGCCAGTGTTGCATACCTCAGAGAAGTTACACCAACTTTATTTTTTTTCTTCAGGGTCTAGGCATTTAGAGTTTTAGACTATGATATTCTTTATTTTAAGTGTTAAAACCTATTTACAGTATGATGCTTGAAGATCTTTGTAACTGATGCACTTTTCAATCTTCTATCCAAACAAAAGCACACATATTAAGACCTGAATAAGATAAATTATTTCGAAACAAACTTGCTGCATGCTTGCTTTCCATCCTTACTAATTTTCTTTATCATATACTATATGGTCGTTGGTTATTGCATGATGTTGCTCATCTAGCTGTCATGTTTAAGTGGTTCTTTTTCAATTTTGTCAAGTTAATAATGGCACCCCCAATTTTGGAGGGCTCTCTTTTGCATCCTATATCATACTGTGAAATAAGTTAGTTTGTGGTGACAGTGCAGTAGTTAAGGTCTAGAATCATTTCGACGTATACTCAGCTGTTTTAAATTTATTCCTATAATTGTGGCCTTCTCATTCAGTATTTTGTCATCTTCATCAAATTCTCTAGTTTTTCAAGCAACTCATTCATTTTTGCCGAACTTTCTAGGTTCGTGGTGCCATGGAGAAGTATCCTCCATATCAGTCCATCTTTTCCAAATTATCCTATGGCGAAAGCCAGATGCTTGACAAGGCATTTTATGAAGAGGAAGTGAAACGACTTTGCTTATCATTTGAACAGCAGGTTTATTTTCGGAACTTGATGTTAAAATATTTTTAAGATGATAGTACTATCATTTATTACCAGTTACTTTAAACTATATTTCTGTAATTGTATGCATGATAACAAACATTCTATGTATTACTCGTATGAACTTTTTAGCGATTCATGAATACACAAAGCTGATATCCTCACTTTGGTTTATGCAGTTCCATTACGCTGTATTCTTTGCTTACATGAGGTTGAGAGAGCAGGAGATCAGGAATTTGATGTGGATATCTGAATGTGTTGCCCAGAACCAGAAGTCGAGAGTGCATGATAGCGTTGTTTTCATATTTTAGTAAGTCTCATCATCATTGCATATTTATGTAAGTTGTTGTTTGCATCCAGCCCTTGGTTGATGGGAAGATGCTGAGAGTATTTGTTCATACTTTCAACAATAAGTTGTGTGGTTAAGTGGGAGATTTTCTATTGACATGAAATAGTCTGTGCCGACGAATTATTCTACTGCACAATAAGATAGCACAGATATGCTTCGTCTTTTTCTTTTGTATTTGGACATATATTTTGCTCGATCAACAGCAGTAAGAATGTGTAAATCACCCTAAAAGCATTGCTTTGCTATCTTCATGTATTATTTGTTTGGAGAGATATGATGCTATGAAACAATTTACTTGCATTTTGGCCCACTTATTTTAGCTTTTTGTTGACCAATAAACAAAATTTTGTTCAGTTTGGTGATTGCAAGTTTGCAACTGCTAACTAGATTTTCAAATTTGTTCATTGCAAGTTTGCAATTTTATTTAGTTGAGAAGATTATGGTCATTCAATAACTGGGATGCAAGTAGATCATCTTATGTGATTTACTTTGTTTTTTGACAGCATGCCTATCTTTTAGTATATTTATTCAAATTTTGATTTATTGGAAATGATTTCAGACATATTAAACCTCCAAGTTGGCCATTTACATATTTAAACATGATATATGTGGATGTAGTGCAATTAACAAAGAGTTAAATGGTTATGAAAGAAAAGCAACACACATTGGGTGCAGTAGATTGATGAGAATCAAGCTTGAGGTTCTCGAGAGATTCATCGATAGCTTAGTATGAGAGTTGAGAGCTCTGGCTCTCTCTATATTTGGACTATATATCTAACTTTATTAATTTTCTAGGAAAGCTGATGGATTTGTAGAAAAAAAAAATATTAGTTCTAAGACCGTATGTAATCATACATCAAACTCATTTTTGGTGTAGAAAACTTCGTCAATGATACACAAAAATCAAATTCGTTTTTGGATTTATCTACGGAACAATCCATTATTATTTAATTAATATGAACTAAAACATGAATAATAAATTAAAACAAAAAGAAAAACATAATTTAATTATTCGGTAAATCATAACTAGCTAGTTTTAGTTGAAGTAAGAAGAATATGTTTTAGATGCATGAAGGTTTACTTAAAAAATAACTCAAATTAGAATCACAACATTCTTCCAACCGTATGCTGCCACGTGACATATATAAGCAACAAACTTAGTGAATGACTTAGATAAACGAATTACATAAAAGATTGTTTATGTTGCATTAAATGCAATTTATTTTGCATTGTAGACTAAAATGCAAAATAAATTGCATTAATGCAACATAAACTGTCTTTTATGCAATCCGAGATAATTCTTATATGTCATCCTTTGGTGTTTAATATCGTTATTATGTTGCTTATACCTGTCACGTGGCAGCATGTGGTTGGAAGGATTTTGTATTCTAAAGGTAAAAGGACACTAGTGCTCTAATATCAAATATGGAATAACCATATCCTAGAACTGGTTTGAAATATACTCCAATATATATGTATACTATCTTCATAATATACTAATATTTTACCCAAAAAAAAAGTAATCATAGTTTTTTATTACTTTCACGTTATAATCGTTTGATAATATACTATTTTAAGATTTGATGGGTAAGAATTTTTGTGATAGCTTTAGTATTTATATTTTTTTTGTTTATGAAAGTTAGAAACGTATTATGTACTAGCTACCGAGTAAGTTTTATAAGATTATAATTTCGGTGATCTTCATGCTATTCTATTTAAAATCATATAAGAATATTTTATTTTTAGTTTTTTTATTTTCTTGTTTATAAAATTTTCTTAATTTTTTACATGCTAATAGTTGAAAACTAGTAGTATAATCTATTACTACTAAGAAAATATAAGTTGTAGACATAAATTTTATTTCCATTATTTTTTTGTATATATATATAAATATAAAATGAAGACAAAAATTCTTACACATCGAATCCTAAATAGTACTCCACTATCAAACGATTATAACATGAAAATAATGTAATACTATGATTACATTTTTGTGGGTAAAATAGTGCTATTATGTTGTGAAGTTAATATGCATATATATTGTAGTAGTATATTTCAAACCAATTCTAGGATATGGTTACTAGAGTGTCCAGAGTGGGAGGGCCGCGGCCCCCCACTACTGAGCCGAGAGGTGGACGGGGCCATGGGGGGTGGACGAGAGAGGGCCGAGCTCTCGGCTCGCCACTGCAAGGGCCGAGAGCCGCGACCCTTGGCCACCGATTTTAATTTTTTTTCTTTTCAGTTTTTATGTTAATTTTAGGGTTTTGGGGAAGATGGAGTGAAGAAGATGAAGTGGAGAGAGAAAGAGATTGTATGTGACGAAAATTAAATGGTAGTTTTCAAAAAAATTTGCATTAATTTAGGAAAAAATCAATCTCAATCATTAAATCCCTATTAAATTGGTCAACTTTTTAATTAAGGATTGTGATTTAAATTCACATCCTAATTACGGAAATAATTAAAATTCAAATTTTCAATAAATATATTTACTTGTAATTGTCAAATTTTTTAAAACTAATTTAGATTTTTTTTAATATTATAGTCCAATAATTTTTATTCTAGCTAAATTAAAATATAATAAAAAATGTAAGAAAATAATTTTAATTGGTGGCCCGGAGGGCCACCATTGTGGTGGCCAAGTTTTCATGGGCAAGACCAAGTTTGTTGGGCATGCCCAAGAAATGATGGCTTGGGCATGTCCAAAAGGGCCACCATTGTGGATTCCCTTACTTGTTCCATATTTAATAGTAGTAGTATTATGCTACTTTCCTTAAATTGATAATGGAGTAGATTTGTGAATTGAAAATAGATTTATGTGGCTTAATCTCTATTTGTTAATGAATTATTGGTGAGGTATACCACATCATCATACCACTTGGTATGGAATGATCATGGAATTTTTACTCCTCAGATTTAAGCGTGGTCGATAAACCAAGGATCTCCGGGTGGTGCAACTAGCAACGTCAATCCAATGATGGATTATGAGGTAACAATCGAATCTATATCGAATATGCATGATTATGTGTTTATTTGATGTTATATCTATAGATCTATGTTAATTGCATGAAATTGGAGTCGAATGCATAATCAACTAAATAGATCCGGTCTAGGACCTGTTTGGTTTCTGTGTCTTCCGCTGCGGTAGTCCCAACATGGATGACCTTAGGATCATGTATAAATGGTTTGTCCTAATGATTGTCTCCGCCTGAAGATGGTCTCCTTGGGCTTTTGCTGCAATGAGGCATGAGGAGCGACGACTTTGAAGTCGTGCGCATTTCTTGCATAAATAGGAACAAGATGAGGGTTGGGATCATAATCATATTTGTTGAAAGTTGTTGACAATGCATGGATAAACTTTAAGATTAACCATTTTAATGATCAAGTCACTATAAATCAAAACGTATTTTCGCATGCTATTTCTATTCCACTGAGGCAAAATCGTGCGAACCGTATCTTGACTGGATTTAATGCTCCTTATGGAATTTACGTTTGAGCCATTTCTGAATGATGAGTTACTTGAAAATGATGGTTGTGACGCTTATGAACTAGAATGGTCTCTTGTCGAGCCTGTTGGTATTAGGAAAAGTGGCTATGAGTTTCAAATCAAACCCTAACATTCGGCTCATTCAAATTTAAAAAACACGAAAACTGCACGCACCACCTTAAAATTTAAAAAACACGAAAACCGCACGCACCACCTTATAATTTAAGAAAACAGGAAAACCTAGTGGTACATCAAAAGTCTCGGTCTTGTTCCAACTATCACCAACAAGACACCATACCTCGATCGGTCGAAACTCACGGCCATCATTCCTGATAGCAACCAGTACACTAAGTGACCCTTTCCAGTTCATAAGGATCACCCACTCACGTTCACGTAACTTGTCATCCGGAAATGGCTCATATGTGAATTCCATGTTTTGAGCATTGAATCTGACCAAGATACGCCCCTTTCTTCTGCATTACCTCGTGGGAAACAACATACCATTATACATTCTCGTTCATAGTGACTTGATCATCGAAATGGGTAAATCTCAAACTTCATCCCTGCGTTGACAACTTTCCACAAATCTGACTTGGAGGAATAAACCTCAATCCCTACCATCGGCGTGTTCTTTTGTAAGCATGAAATGCGCACGACTTTAAAGTCATCACCCCTAGGCATTGCAGCAGAAGCCCAAGGCGACAAGCTTCATGCGAGGAGTATCATCCGGAACATACCACCCATACATGATATTAGGGCTCTTCATCCAATCGGCTATAAAATTGGGTAGGATTTAGGAAGAACCTTGAAGTTTTGTCAAAGGGTTCCAGATACTGGTTTGGCCATGCATTTTAAGCCATTGGATTCACTCATGAAGAGTAGGGATTTATCGGTTACGTTGGGATGACGGTCTATACTTGGACGTGTAAGGGAATGAGATTGAATGGTGGAGTACTAGTCTTGGAGAGAAGAACGTATTTTGTTTAAATCTTTGTCGGACATTAGGTTAGACCACTCCTTGCTCATTCCTTTGCAGAGCATGAGTTGTTTCACCCTTAGTCGGGACAAGATATCAATCTCAACATTGCAAGGAAGCTCAGTTGGCTGAGTTTCAGATGTTTGAAGATAACGTTCTGTCGTTATTTAGACTGCAAATGCTGATATTATGAAGTTTTTTAGTACTAAAAGGCTTGTGATGGAAAGAAAAGGATAACTGAGGTTAAATATCAATGATCTTAGAAAGAAAAATAGAGAGGAGGATTTGAGAGACAAAAGCTTTTGTCAGTAATTTTAATTACAAGTATTTATACTACTATGTCAGTGCAAATCTAGAAA
This sequence comes from Salvia hispanica, assembly GCF_023119035.1. NCBI lineage: Eukaryota > Viridiplantae > Streptophyta > Magnoliopsida > Lamiales > Lamiaceae > Salvia > Salvia hispanica. The sequence goes on from NW_025951879.1 coordinate 97,162, forward strand.
ACAATTAATAATAACCAAATGGAGTATGATTCTGTGGTTTGTAATTAAAATCTCCAAGATTTATCAATTCAGTATGTTGTATTAGCGAAAATGGTGTGATTTTATATTGTACATATTCACCCTACACTTATATATTGATTGTTGAAATAATTAGCAAGAAAATGTAACAATTAATTAAGTAATAATTTTAGAAAGTGTAATTTAATTTCATAGTAAGAAATTATAAAGTAATACATTAAACCAAATAATTAAATATGTTTATATTTCAATTTTCAAGGTAATATCGCTTTAAATCACTATATGTGCTCTATCAGTATATCATAAACAATTACAAATATTTAATTATTAATTGTTCATTTTGTATCAGAAATATTATGCATCCATTTTGAGAAGTATTATAGCATAAATCAAAACGACGTTATTATTGTGTCATGTAATTTCAAAATAAAGTGTAAATAGCTTTGAGTGAAGAATGCAAATTCATTCTATAAAAGCTAACAAAGCCACGATATTATCAATTTCTTCTAGAAATTCTTTGAAATACTTTCCTTTACACTCACTTTATCCTCTAGAAGTATCCCTATATATATATATACACTAAGTAGAGGGATGTATTCAAATCCTTTTCATATCTTTTTTTCCTTTTTCCTTCTTAATCCTAGTCTTACGATTTTGTCATCCGACGGTTAGATTAATGCCACGTGTCATTTAATAATGCACATTTTCATTCTAATAATGCACAGCGGCTAATAATGCAACATTATAGACTAATAATGCACATTTTCATTCTAATAATGCACAACGGCTAATAATGCAACATTATAGACTAATAATGCATTGATCACAACCATCCAATTTAAGGATCCAAGGCCTGAGATTAAGAAGGAAATAGGACACTTAGGGTGCAAAGGAGCCTAACACACCCCAGTAAATAGTAACAACGCCATAAATTTTTTTATATTTTTTTCACATAAATACGGAGACATATTTAATGGCATTTTGCCTCAATTAAATATCACCAAATTACGGATATAATAATAATAATAATAATAATAATAATAATAATAATAATAATAAATAGTAATAATAATAATAACATAATAATAATAATAAATAGTAGTAATAATAATAATAATAATAATAATAATAATAATAATAATAATAATAATATATCATCTCTGCAATAAGAATTTAAAATAATTTGTATTCTTGCTACTGCAGAAATCAAGCTCACGAGATTCATGTTTGCTTTAGCAACAAACTGTGTCTGGTAAAGAATGCACGTTATTTGATAAATTCAATTATGTTTTATATGATAAATACAAAATAAACCTACCGAACTTACGTTACAAATTGTAAAGTTGTTTTTGGTTGGTGAGAAAATGAAAAAAGGTCGTACAAAAATTTAAAGATAGGATCGTATACGTTTCACACGAGTATAATTTTCCGTTACAACTATGAACTGTATAATTAAAATAAATGTCATTTTTTAAATAGAGTTCGAATTTAAATTAATCTAGTCTCTCACCACTTGCTTCTCTAATTAGTGGCTTATTAATTTTTCATTTTAGTCCTTATTCTCGTGTTATTTATACTCTTTTTAAAATCTATTGACAATGAACTGAAATTGTAAAATAAACTTAAAATATAGAGTACTATCTTTTTTAATACTTGGAGATCATAATATGCCAATGAAAACTACAACACGACATTTTTTCCAAAACATCAATGACTCGTCTCTAATATAGTGTGTTGGTGAACAAATAAAATATTACTCCTATTAATTAATACTATTAATGTGCTGTCGTGTAGAGTGAGTTATACAAATAATAGAATTGTCTATGTATAATTTTATATCTTGCAAAATAAGAATTCAATTTGAAGAAAGACTCCGGGTTCAATCGTGATCTTTTTGTCATTTTTTTTCTTCGACATTTCTTGAGTTTATTTAGTCTTTAATAGTAGTAATTAATTTTTGGGTTAAGCAAATCTCCCAATTCAGTAGTTATATATAATAACAAAAATGTTTCATCCAAAGTCATGTAAATGAACGGTGGCGATATAAAAAATAAATAGCTAAAATAAAATATTAAAACATATAGTACTATAAAATGTATGTATGGAAGTTACTACTAGTAAAAACTAATATTATAAGTAATGTGTAATAGTACTCCATATTCTAGCGTTTAGTATAAATAATTTAAAAATACTCCATATTATAGTTAATACTGATGCACTAATAATTATACTAATAGGGCTACAAAATGAGAATTTCAATTATTGGTAAGACCATTATTGATAAATATATATAAATATACTAAAACGGTTACATAAATGATCGATATTTTTTGTACAAAAGTTTTTATGTATTGTCCGACAAGATTCAAATACTTAACTCACTCAAAATTCTTTTAAAACGAATAACATCCGTACAACGAATCCGAAGACAGTTAACAATAATGCACCCGTGATTCGATACGAGATTTATCTCCGTACATTAAGACTTTATATTAATTTTAGTCAACGACACGCAATATATATCGAAAAACTTTTTATCAACCCACCTATTTCACTTGACCTTAAAATTTCAAAACACCAAAACCTAAACTTGCAAATCTTACATTTAGAGGTAAAAAATACAAGGGTAAAAATGCAATTATCATAAAATTAGAAAATTAGCACCAAATATTGCAAATCTCGAAATAAATCCCAAATCCATTACTATTATATCATTTAAATCAATCTATTACTTTGTTAAAAATTAGAAAGTAGAAAATGTCCATTGTTTCAAAATTTAATTTATCAAAAATATCTTTACTCATCTTATTAAATGAGGATAATTCATAATTGAACATATATGTAGATCAGGTGTGAATCGTGTGATATGATTCATTAGATAAATCTCCAAATAAATCCCAAATCCATTACAATTATTTTATTTAAATCAATTTATTACTTTGATAAAAATTAGAAAGTAGAAAGTGTCCATTGTTTCAAAATTTAATTTATCAAAAATATTTTTACTCATCTTATTTAACTAGGATAATTCAGAATTGAATGTATATACAGATCATGTGTGAATCGTATGATATGATTCATTATATACCTAAAATATTCAAATTAACTTATCCAACTTAAATAAATATAAATTTAATTTAATTCCTATATTGGAGAATTCTAATTTTCTTTGCTACTATAAAAATAAAACGATAAATAAATGTAAAAAAAAAACAAACACAATCAATGAGTTTAGTTAAGAAATAGGAGTAGTATGGTTTAATAAGGCAAAGTCAAATTCTTGAAAAGTCCAATTGTAAAAAAAAAAAAAGAAAAGATAAAAGAAAGAAAACAGAGAAAATCCGCTTTTCTGTACAGCCCATTGGAATTGTATGGCCAGCCCCCGGTTTTCACTTCACTTCTTCCTCAAACTATCGATATATATATACCCCCATCACCCCACCCCACCTCCTCCAAACAATTTGATCTCCACCTATACACACAAGTATACATATATGCGTTACATTCCTGTCAATCTTTTCGTACAGGGACTGCTGGATGCATAGTTTTTCGTATCAGACCAGGAAATATCATATCACAACTCCAATTGTACCCAACGACTTCCTAAAAAAGCACGACCCTTTTCCATTTCCTTGATTTTGTTTCATCTTTTTTGGCACCCACCTCTTGGATTTCAGTGCTCTGTTTTCAAGATCGAGTCTTTAACCTGCATGAAAATGAGGATTGAGCCGAACGGGAGCGGCGGGAGGGGGAAGATGAGCAGTGAATCGAGGAAGGGGAAGCGGCGGCAGAAGAGGATTCCTGCTGTTCAGAAGCTTTATGACACTTGCAAGGAGATTTTTGCTGATTGTGGGCCTGGCATTGTTCCCTCGCCTGAGAATGTGGAGAAACTTGCTGCTGTTTTGGGTATTCAAAATTCAAATCAATCTTTTTTCATTTTTTTTATTGGGTTTCAAATTATTAATCTTGATTTTCTGCAGTTTCTGCTTAGGCATGGGATTTTGTCAATGTGAGACAATTTTCAGTGGTTTTGCAAGAATGGAAAATTTGCAAGAACACTTTTTTATTATTATTATTTAATTTGGTTGGTGAAGGCTATGAATGTAGTATGAAAACAAGGTGTACTTTTGTGATGGAATTGAATCATATGTTGTTGGAGGGTGGTGGTGTCTGAATTCTGTGATAATGACTCTCTGATTGGTTTTTCAATTTTTTTTGCATTTTTCTTGTGAAAATGGTGGATTCCGTAATTGTGGGATCAATTTACTTTTTTGCCATCTGCTTGGCGCTTGAAATTTATGCTACATAAGTGGTGCCATGTGCCTTGAAATTTGTGTGTTCAAATCTTTCTCGAACCATTAATGCAAATCCGAGGTTTAGTGACCCAAACACCATCAAGTATGTATCACCGCATGTGAAGCTTCATGTTCCCTGTTTTAGAAACAGGCTCTTGCATCACTATATTATTTTATTACCCTTTTGTGGTATTGAACTATTTTCTTGCATAAAATAAAATGTCAGGTTTTTCCAAAACCCCCCTTTGCTGATGCTTTGTGACTTGTCCACATCATGTTGTTGAGCTGCTGGGCTTTTGCTATTGCAATTCAGTTATGTAAAAAATGTGAACTTTATAAATCCACAACACATTTCAAAATTTATTCTTTCCTTGATGCAGTCGAATGGTTTTGTTTTTGCTATGTTTCTTTGTCAATACAGTTTGATAGTGTGATAGATGAGTTGTGGCTATAAAGAATTGTTGAGAATGTAGTTCCTATTTTGCCAAACTGCTAAGTTTATATCATATCCTCTGGTTTTGAATCTTTCTACCAAGTCTTAACGATTGTGTTTGATCCCTGCAGATGGAATGACTCAAGAAGATGTAGGCTTGCGGCCAAATATGCCGTGTTTCAGCAAGGATCGCGCGCCTATCATAACTTACATGCGCCTCCATGAATGCGACAAATTCTCAGTAAGTTTCTTGTTTTTTTGATGAAGAATCACTTTGTTGATTCTTGATTTCACCAGTGCACGTGATTTGAGTGAACCGTATTGCTTTGTTATTGCAGATTGGTATCTTCTGCTTGCCCCCGAAGACTGTCATTCCGCTTCACAACCATCCCGGAATGACAGTTTTCAGCAAGCTCCTGTTTGGCACGATGCATATTCGGTCCCTTGACTGGGCGGACAAGGCGGATGATTGCAAAACGATGAGTGCTGTGGATCCCAAAAGTATGTCCTTGTTGAAACTAAAGGCTTCTTTGTTGGTCCTACCTGTGAATTACATTTGTTCTTATGGAAGAAATAGGGGATTATGTTATCATAGCTATCCCTATTTGTGCTCATTTTTTTTTACTCTCTTAGTCCGTTTGTTTGCTCGTTCTAGTTGCTCTTTTAGCCCTTCCGATATCCCTATGTTATGTAGAAGTAGAACCACACCCTTGATCACAATCTTCCAATGTAGTTACAATTCAACTGCTGAGATTGTTAGACTTGTTTCGAACAGACCATAGTAAATAAAATAATTATGTGCAGTGTTTGATAGGTGAGATGACTAGGAGACCTTTCGTTGTAGACGAATCTTTGCATCCACAGCATAATAAGTGCAGTACTTATCTATCTCTTCCATTGCCTTCCATCCTCTGTGTTCACATTCTATCTTCTTGCAGACGACAACGGTCTATGTCTGGCTAAGGTGAAGGTGAATTCGGAGTTGACCCAACCTTGCAATACCTCCATTCTCTATCCAGCCGATGGGGGCAACATGCACCGGTTCACTGCCAAGACAGCGTGCGCTGTTCTCGACGTCCTTGGCCCTCCATACTGCGACCCCGAAGGCCGTCACTGTCAGTACTACCAAGAGCTGCCATTTCCCCAAATTTCAGGTACAAAAAAACCTTGTTTTCTTCAGTCACATGAAAGCTTCCAAAAATGATCCCTTTTGACATTAGATAGAATCTAGGAAACTTCCTCTTTGTTTCCATTCCTCCTAATCATATCCTAGTTGTGATTAACAAACCATAATTTGGGATTAAAATAACTCTAATTGAAGTGAATGCACTCTACATTTGTTTATACACACAATTTTGTGTCATGTATTGTACTAATAATTGGTCATTGTTTGATATACAGTCGGCGGTGACGTGTCGGTGGAGGCGGAGGAGGAGGAGGGGTTTGCATGGTTGAAGGAGATGGAAAAACCAGATGATCACGTGATTGTAGGAGTGGCCTATAATGGTCCTAAGATAGTGAGGAAGTGATGGTGGTTTAAATAAGGAAGTAAAAATCTAGTAGTATCTCCTTAAGGATATTTCCAAATGTAGTACACCTTTCTTGTCCATTTTTTGTCCCCTCTCTCCCTTCTCTCTCTCTCTTGAAAGGGGGTGTGTGTGAGATTTTATGTCGCCCCCTTTTTTTGGAAAGTTTTATGTAAATATTGGCAGAGAACTACAGAAGATGGAAACAGAGGTTTCTATATGCACATGAGAGAGTAATTTCTATGTGCATCAACAAAGAATTTGCCTTAATCTTTCACTTCATACTCCATGTTAGTGGTATATTATAGTTTTTGTGCAATTTTATCAAGTATTGATAAAATGTACGTATGAAATTCATCTAAACAAAAAATATTAATCAAGATTTATTGAATATCCAAATTTGTGTTGTAGGAAAGGAGGGTTTTATGTTGTGAGAAATAGAGAAATTGAATGGAGTAGTACTTATATCATTTCCTAATTTTCGACGAAATCGTATTAGCATAAAGTAAAACTTAACTTTCGAAGCTCTTTATTTTTCGATTTCGAATATTAATATGGATTAAAGACAATCTTATTTTTATATATTCACTTACATGCTTCCAAATTCTAGAATTTGTAGAAAAATTGGGTTTTCCTTGTGAAACAATTTTATAATACAAATATTCTCCAATCTAAGAACTGAAGTATAATGTATGATATGTAATACTTGTAATTTAAGAAAAATGATGGTTCCAATTTATCTCATAATAATCCCAACCTCGATCTATTAATTAGAAGGAAAATATATTACCAATTCAGTTGTGTTTCGTTATCATGAAATAATTGTAATTAGTTCAATGTTGTGATACAAATATAAGAAGGGACATAGGAGAGGCTAGAGAAGGGACGGTGGCACGATATAATTTTAGTTTTTTCTTACTTTTATTTAGAAAATAAGTTTTATCTACAAATTTAGAAAAAACTTAAATTCATATATTTCTAAAAAAATTTCATGTAATTCTGACTATGATTAAAAGTAGTGTGTTCACAGACAATTATTCAATGATATTATGATAATTTTGTTTTTTGCTATGATTGAATTTGACTTAATAAGATTTTTGGAAACGACAATTCAACATCAAACATATTTTATAATCATTTAAAACACTCAAACAATAGTACTAATAATAATATAAACAAAAGGGTAATTGACACGTCAAAATATCTAATCATGACTTTAGAAATCCTTTATTGGAATCCTTTATTGGAGTGTACATAAATAGTCCTATATGAACTCCTCTTGATGCAGAATTGAAAATTGTGGAAGTCATGTCATAAATGGTCTCTACTGTCAATTAAATTTGAGTTCCCACTGATAGACAAAACTAGGGGTGGCAAATCGTGCGTGTCGGGTCGTTATCGTGTCGACACGATAACAACAAACACGAACACGACCCGTTAATAAAACCTCAAACACGAACACGAACACGACCCGCTACCCTCAGACACGAACACGACACGGACGCGCCACGAACCCGTGCTTGACACGAACAGTTTCGGGTCAGCCTTGACACGAACGACACGGGCCCATTAATGACACGCGAAAATAAGTATTGAAAAATGAAATAATAAGAATAATAATAGTAAAATATTATGTGTTAATAAGAATAATAATATTAAAATATTATGTGTTAACGGATAACACGAACACGACTGACGAACAACGCATTATTAGCCGGATAACACGAACTTGGAAACCACGAACACGACACACGAACACGGCCTGACAGTACCGTGTCCTTAATGGATGTCGACCCGATAAGGACACGAACACGATAAGCTCTGACCCAAACTCATTAATTTCGTGCCGGTTCGTGTCGTGTCAAAAATTGCCAGCACTAGACAAAACGTGTCACAATACACATCGGTGATTAAATGTTTCACTATCTACATGATGTTGTAATAAATTCTGAAATTTAAATCCCTTTATTATAACTTAATTTACATTGGCTAGGCTTCAATAATGACTAGTTCTGACATTTATATATGACTACTAGCTCAAGTTTATATATATGAAAGTTATTTTTTTATTACATGTGAAAGTTATTTAAAAATATGATAGGCAGGTTGTGTCTCCATCATGGTGGCTTGATATAATAAAAGATAGTCATAAATAAGCTTAGTACTGTAAAATTTATTAAATTAATTAAATTAGTACACGATTTAAGATTGCTGCCACCGCTTATATATCACATTTCAAAGTCAATGCTCGTAATCAGTCTGTATTAAATAAATTAACACCCTTTATTTTTACCAAACACATTTCATGCTTCCAATTAGTATTAGATTAAATATATTAAGTACTAACATAATATTGCTTGATCAAGTACGACCCAAATCTCAACTTTCAAAAATTGAGCAGTTGCAATTACAACTAATATTTTAAACCCAACATGGCCTCATAGTCTCCATGTAGTTTATCATCATTAGTCAAATACAACTTATTTTATTAAATGAACTCGATCTTTTTCTTAATTTTCAAACAACCAAAATTTTCTTCTTGATGCAATAATATGCAATTATTACTTTAGTGGTAAGAACTCGAAAATGGACCATTCTATCTATTTTATCAATGAACTATATATGGATAATCACTCCATAATCTTACTTGATGTTGACATTATAGAAATTCTTAGTCTTTGTAGTTGTTAGCCAAACAGTGAAAAAAGAAGAATTAATTTTTGAATATTCTCCGTAAAGCTGCCAATATTTTTATTTCACAGTTTTTATCACTTTTATTGTGTCTAGCTGTTAAGTACGAAGTCTGAAAGAAAGTGAATCAGTCCATGATCATGTACAATTGGTGTCACATGTTTATATACATTTGTAAACTTCCGAACATATATTTTAGGACCAACATGGTTCCTATTGTTACTAGGATGAATAGGGCTCATCGCGTAGATACATATTTATTAACTGAACGTATATGTGACGATCAATCTTCAATAAATCCCCCCCACACCACACACACTTAAATACTGTACGTGTTATACAATATGGGGTCGTCCAAGTGCACGTTTACTTACGACCAAATGTTATGTTTAATCTTATATTTTTTCAATTGTCTTTTTCTCAAAAATTTGGTCATGACAATGTATTTTGACCTGTCTCTACAGTACTAAAATTATAACCCTATTTTGACTTATCCAATATTGCAGCGAATCAAACGCCATCTATATACTATAAACTTAGCCACATTTTCAGCCCAACTCCCAAGAAAAGTGCTGACTAAAAACGAAAGAAACGTTTACCTCTGTAGCCGACGATCATGTGAATCCTTCAAAGACATATTGCACTAAACTAGAATTTCAAAACCACAAATAATACACAAAATTAATGATTAAAATATAAAACGACTAAGACCACCGTATTATCCGTTGTCTTCAAAGTCCACAAACCCCATCTGTCTCTACCCTTAATTTATTTTCCAAGTCCAATATTCCTCCATAATTTAACCTTAACTTGCAACAAAATGATCCTTAAATTTCAACTCTCATTAAAAAAACCATTTAAAAACATGCATGAGCTACGCGGGCAGTTGACATTTCGAAGTCTCTGGCTGCAGATGTGGACTCAGATTTAATCATCAAATTAAATAGTATTTTGTGATAAAGACTTGTTATATAAGTCATTGTTACATTACAATTTCGCTCTCACTAATGGAGGATTTGAGGTGTAAAGTTGTTGGGATGAGAGAAGAAAATATGAGGTTGAAAACCCTACTGCAGAAGATCGAGGTGGATTACAAGGATCTGCAAAGGAAAGTGAGTGATTTTCAGCAAAATTTTAAGAAAAATGGGACTGATTTGGATCCAAAAATTGGAGATGAAGGAGATCAAGAGCTGGTGTCTCTTCGACTTGGGACAAGTGATCATTCCACGGAGCGAAACGATGTCGTTAAGATGGGATCGGAGGGGGAGGCGGTGGCGGTGGCGGCGAGAAATGGGGATGGTGAGATTTCTCATACGAGTGGGAAGAGAACAAGGGTTTGTGTAAGAGCAAGATGCGATACGCCAACGGTATGTATTTCAGTCACATAATCTTTTTTTTTTATTTATATATTATTGATTTTAGTGTTTTTATTTTTTGATATGAGTATGCTGGGATTGTTGTAGATGAATGATGGGTGTCAATGGAGAAAATATGGGCAGAAAATAGCCAAGGGGAATCCGTGTCCGCGGGCTTATTATCGTTGCACCATCTCTCCAACGTGTCCCGTTAGAAAACAGGTACTCGCGAAAACTTGTTTGGCATATTTTTCGATAAAGTAAAAGGCTCAAACCGACGATCGGTAACAAATAACAACAGATTCAAGCCAAAATGAAAATAACATCGATAGTTTGGTATGTTAAGATCCAACAAATTGTAATTGAATTTTGAATCACCAATTCTTTCTCCTTTTGATTTTGTAGGACCTAGCTAGAGAAATCAAACAATCACATTATTTGTTGAATTCTAATGATTACTTTGATTGGATTAGCAATTTTATTTAATGAAATTTCCATTTTAATGATTAATTATATTGAATGTAACAAATTTTAGTAGCTGAGATGAAATTGATGATCTTTAATCTCCCTCCATTATTTATAATTTTCAGGTGCAAAGATTTATAGAAGACACATCAATCTTGATCACAACCTACGAAGGCACCCACAACCACCCCCTCCCCCTCTCCGCCACCGCGATGGCATCCACCACCTCTGCGGCCGCCTCCATGCTCCTCTCAGGCTCCTCCGCCTCTCAGCCGTCAGCATCTTTCAATCTGTACGGACAGCCTCAGCCCTACCTCATCTCCAACTCCTCATCAAACACCTCTCCCACCATAACCCTAGACCTCATCACCAATCCATCAACCTCAAACACTCCTTTCAACCTATATCCCTCCGCCTCTCCGGCCAACCCTAGATTCCCCACCACAAACCTAAGCTTCTCGACCGTCGATTCCAACACCCTTCCCGCCTCTTGGGGCGGTGGCTACCATCCTTTGCTGCAACAAAAAATGTTTGAGCCGCCCTACTTTGGAAACCCTAACCAGGTCCCCTCTCAGCAGGCTCTAACGGAGACGCTGACGAAGGTGATCTCGTCTGATCCAAGTTTCCGGTCTACCATCGCAGGCGTGATCTCGACCATGGTGGCCAACGGCGGTGTTGGGAAGATGGGCGGCGAGATAAAGGGCGAGAATTTGGCGGCTGCTGATTCGAGTACTCTTTCTTGAAAAGGGTTGGTGTTTGATGTGGAAAATGAATGAATAAATCGAAGTGCTAGGGTTAATGTCAATATTTGGGATGATTTTAGCTTTGTTCAAGATCAGTGAGCATGATGCATGGGGGTTTTTGATCATTTTTTGTTATATGATGTACAAAACAATTCTCCACTTTTGTTCCGATGAAATAAAGTAAATCTGCTGATAATTTACACCAAATATTATTATTTCGGACTGGAAAATATTTGGAGTGGATTATCAGCATAGTTGTCACTTAATAAGGTTTACTGACATCAAAAAAATCTTGAATTATTAGAATCTTATGTCACTACAAATTGACATTATGTATATTAGACCAACCAAACATGGTCTAATTACTAGATTATAGAAATGAAGTACAGATTTATTTAATCCCAAAAATTTCCAACAAAAAGACCTCCTCTTAAGGAATATGAGTATTGTACTACCATTTGCTTCACAGCAGTAAAGACTCTATTTTTTCCGTCTTGATCATGCATTATCTGCCTATAAACATCTTCTCATAAAGTAAAAAATAGGTCAGTTGTAATTATAGCATTTCATGAACCCTTTAATAGCTCATGAAAAGCCTCCTGGGGTATATCAACAGAGCCGACACGTTTCATTCGCTTCTTTCCTTCCTTTTGCTTTTCCAAAAGTTTCTTCTTCCGGGTGGCATCGCCTCCGTAGCATTTAGCAAGAACATTCTTCCTCATGGCCGAGACCCTGAAAGTTGTAACCATAATGTGGAATTGGACGTCAGGATATCCCAAAGATGCGCTTGCACCATAGTTTAATGTAACAATGCTGTAACAAACGCCAGATAATGTAAGAGATTTGTGATCATGTCGGGTTGCAGAAGATACTTACGTCTCCCGTGCAATAATCTTTTGTCCGATAGCAGCTTGTATGGTTATCTCAAACATTTGCCTGCTCAATGTAGTTATAGTATCAATATAGTCTGCAGACGAGAATGAAACATAAATTGTGGAACTTGAAACTAAATCAATGTACCTGTCGATGAACTTCTTCAGCTTCTCCACAAGTTCACGACCTACACGCTGTGCCTTCGATCTATGGACTATAGTTGCCATAGCATCAACTGGTTGTCCATTTAATAGTATATCAAGTTTCACTAAATCTGCAGCCTGATAACTATTAAGAACACATTTACAATACACCACATCAGTTGCTGATATTCAACACCATGAAAATATATGTGCGTGGAGAACGGGATGATGACAATCTTACTCTGCTTCCTCATAATCAAAAGACGCATATCCAGAAGTTAAACTCTTCAATTCATTGTAAAAGTCAACGACAATTTCCCTTAACGGTAACCGATACTTCATCAGTGCTCTTTGACTGCACGTGGTGGAGGCAACCATAAATAACCAGAAGAGCAATAGATAACATTGAGATTAACAAATTGGGGTGGGAGTACAACTGATATTATTATTGGATTTACTACATGACCAGCTGATGGATTATTATCATTGGATATTATTATAGCTGATGGAACATGCTATATTAATCAAACAATGCTGATCCACCTCAGAGTTGAACTGTCATGATGCATATAATTCATATAAAAATGCAACATTTTTAGCAAGAATCTATCCCAACATTAGGAAATGCCCCACTGAGTCAGGACATTAAGTCCCAAAGAACTCAGCCTCATTCAGATTGGCATAATAAATATTTACCAAAATACTTTCTGATGCCTCTATACTATTTTCTGAAAGACAGCCTATAGAGGGTAATTCCATTCTACCATAGGAATCACCAAGAATAATGGAGGTAACTCCAAGCAACTCTTAAGAACATCAGAATTCGCCAAACAGTAACAAAATATCATTAATGAATTTGTCTGGTTAGGACTCAAAGAAGAACTACATTGTTAAACTAGTAGGCATTTGTTGGTAGTAGTCACCTGTCAATGAAGGAGTACTCCAACTGCTCACCTCGCCTTTCAGAACAAAGGGTGATAATGGCTCCCACATACCTTAAAGTAAAACATTGAGAGTAGCACATGTTAAATGTTTTCCATTTCATAAACTGGTCAAGCTTGAGGTCAATATGGAATCTTAGACATAGAAAGATAGATCCATAGGAACTTATAGAGCTTGAGAGCTTACTCACTAGGAATTATAATAGTTGCTATTACAGTGGGTTCCCAACACGTTGTTACCCGCATTTTAGGATTTGAGGGCAACATAGCAGGATTCTGGACTTGTAATTTGCTATTAGAAACAGGTAGAACCATCAGTCGTTATTCAAGATTAAAGAAATTATAAACTATGTTAGTGAAAATGAGTCGCACACCTTCCATCAGAATACTCAAATATATATGGCACAGTGGGAACAGTTGAAATCACATGAGCTCCATGTTCCTATTCAATAGAACTTAGTTAAATATAAATAAACAGATGATCATGATCTAGAAACCATTTACTATACTTAGTTACTGCACGATAACTATTGTATCCTTTGTGCATAACAATTAAGCAGGCACTTTTATAAATCAGGAAATGAAGACATTGCTTTGGTTGTAGCAGAATAAAGTATCATAAGTGAAAGCACATGCAATGTGTTAGATAGTAAAGGTTTTATTTCTTAGCTTGAATTGAACATCAATCAGAAGGCATAAAACATAAAAATTGAAATCTCATTAGTTTACTTCTGAAGCATGCAGATGCAATTGCAGAGGGAAACAGAATATACCTGCTCAAGCCGTTGATGAAAGACATCCATGTGAAGTAAGCCCAAGAAACCACATCTGTTGGAGACTAGAATCATCAAATGGAAAAATATTGTCTTTTAGCAATAACTGCAGCTTATCCTCACCTGAAGCCCAAGCCAAGTGCTGAACTACTCTCTTTTGTAACAGATACACTGGCATCGTTGCAAGTCAGTCTTTCAATGGCATGACTAAGTGCTTCAAAATCTGATCCATCTGCTGGATATAGACCCGAAAATACCATATGTTTTACCGGCTTGAAACCTTTCAATGTCAGGAAGCAAAGAAAACATAAGACAAATACACTTGATGATGGTAGATAATATTATAATCATAGAAGCAAGGCATCCGATGTAGCTAAATCAAAACTAATTCACCAGCAGCATATAATCATAATTTATTTAACATTGGCGTGGAAAAGCTACCTGGAAGTGGCTCTACAGTGCATTTAGTCTGATAAAGAGTATCTCCAACTCGTGCCTCTTGAGTTGACCGCATACCACTAACAACATATCCCACTTGCCCTGTTAAAAGGATTCCTGTCTGAGTGAGTTCAGGGTGCATGATCCCAACGTCAGAAACTTCATAAGATTGGCCTGTTGCAGCAGAGGAAATCTTATCACCCTTCCTCAAAGTCCCATCAACAACAGCAACATGGCAAATAACTCCTCTATATTCATCATAGTAAGAGTCCAGTAAAAGCATGCGTAGAGGTGAAGTGCTCTTTCCAGGAGGAGGAGGTATTCGCTCTATCACAGCAGGAAGGACTTGCGCGAGACCTTGACCTGTCTTTGCTGATGTTAATAGAGCTTGACTCGGATCAAGATCAAAAATAGACTTCAGCTGCTCTTTAATTCGATCTGGGTCAGCTGTTGGCTGATCGATTTTATTAATAACAGGAATTACAGTGAGGTTTGCTTCAAATGCAAGATAAAAATTTGCAACTGTTTGTGCCTGGACACCTTGAGCTGCATCAACAACAAGGAGGACGCCCTGGCATGCTGCCAAAGATCTTGACACTTCATAGCTAAAATCCACGTGTCCAGGTGTATCGATCAGGTTTAGCAAAAAATTTGCATCTGTTCCAAGGTAATTGTGCCTATGAAACATAGTCGCTGTCTGGGCCTTAACGGTTATTCCACGTTCTCTCTCTACCTAGGACGAACAAATTGTATAATGAAATAAGTTGTGGAAAAACAAAACATAATCTTTTCCCAAAATCATCAACATGGAAATCCATTGCATGCTCCTCAACTAACTAGAAGGTTAAAACATTTTATCACATCTGTAGTGAGTTTAAGGTAAACCTATAAACATAGTAAAGTGCCTCGAAAACAGTCCTCAAAATTCAACCCATTGAATATAAAAGGAAAACCATTCCCATCTAAATTCCTAATCTTTACAAAGAACAATAATCATCTACAGTATGAAAACCAACATTCCCAAATCATTTCCATCATTGCTTCAGCAAAACCGCCTCTCCAATCACACACATAATACGCTTTATTCCAACTGATGGACCGAAAATCCACAACGTAGGGCAATGCAATTCAGGAGATCAAAATAAGGCACTTAATCTATTCAATCAAATAAAAACCTGTAATTTATCTAAATACTGAGGCTGCCCATGACCCTTCCTAATAGTTGCCGTGAGCTCCAGAAGCCTGTCGGCGAGCGTCGATTTTCCATGGTCAACATGGGCAATTATCGAGAAGTTGCGAATTCTGTCGGATGGGAACTGATTTAAGTCTATGCTCGGATCTTCCCTAAATTGCGACGCGAAAAATTGACATTGCGTCCAGCCGAATATTGGATTCAAATATGCAGCTGTGTCGAATCTAAGGGGCTTCGTGTTAATATGGAGTAGATTGAACGGAACCCTATGCGATTTTAGAGATTTTGAAGCTCTGTACAGAGAAGCCATTTTTTGGGGGAAATTAGGCCAGGGGGTGAGGGTTTAAAATTAGGGTTTATATTTCTTACTCAATTTGGGTGATAAGTCGTTGTTGTTAAGCCAAAATCGCTTTATAATTGGCGGAAATCGTGGTTTGCATTTGGAGCTTCACCAGCATAGATATTGATTAAAGTTTTTAGAAATTCTATTTTAGTTTGAGGATTTTATAAGCTCATCTTTCAGTAACATGAAATTGGTGGTGGAAATGTGTAGTTGTATCCGATTTAATGTAATGTTCATATGATTAACATTATATTTTAACAAAGAAAACAATAATGTAGTTCAATTGCTTAAAATATGAATCGGATGATTGATCACCCGAATTATAGTCAACCTTTTTTAGTTTAACTACAGGTATTCCTAACTCGAACTCGCTTTTAGCAAAATCTAACTAATTCTTTATTGACCAAGTATCTGGATCAATGCCAAAAGTCTCCCGGCGAACGGAGAGGTATGAACCCGTGACCTCAATGTAGTCGGCCTTTAATGAATCATAAATCAGGATTTTCAAATGCAGTGAGGTATATGGACCTATATGGAAATGAGAATTTGGTATTAATAAAGTGCTAGCTTATTTGTAGCTTTAGATGTAGTTATTTTTATCTAGTAACAATAATAGTACCTTTTTCACTTATCGAAATAACTAATCCTATATATCTCAAATTCTCCATTATTAGACGTTGTTGTGTAAAAAAAGTTTCTCTCGATTAATTGGCCATTAAATTTGAGTAAACTTTTTTTTTTCTTTTGTGGGTTGGGTAGTTGAGACTTTAGGATAACACTCCACTTGTTTAAATTTATAGATACTTGTTTCGTGTAAGAATTATTAGTTGGTACTATAACCCATCTTCAGTTTAGTGATGTCCATATTAACTAATGGGTCTTTTTTTATCATTAAGAATTAAAGATACAATGAATCACAAATATAGAACAAACATCAAGAGAGAGAGAGGACCGTTGCACTTGCATATATAAATTCAACCAAATATCCTTGTAGAAGCTTAGACAAACTAAACCACATACTTGGGTGGACAAAAGCTTGAAAAGGTTGTTCCTCTAATCATTAGCTTAAGATTTTTAATATCAATAATTATTGAGTTAGCTCCAACAACTCCTTCTTATCTTCACCTCTGCTTTGTTTCAAATCAGTAATCAATAGAGTTTATTAGTGCTAGCCTGTCCATTTCATGCACAAATAGAATCTTAACCATCAAAATTTATCACTACTTCCCTTTATTTAATCCAATAAATTTATTACCCTTTTTTTGGCTTATGACAGAAAGAGTGTGCATTAAACTTTATTTCAATTTCATTTATATATAACCTAAAATGCCTAATTCCTTACTGTATATTGATTAGGTTCGCACATGCGGTTTAATGTGAAATAATATGCATTAATATAGCACCAATGAACATTAAAGTCGATTCCATAGAATGCTCATTGCGCCGCTGTCTTTAATCATTGGATTTTGGATCTCATATTTTGATTTGGGATCTAAGTTTAAGAATAAGGCATTTGAATCTTAACAATATAAGGTACTCCTATAAGAAAATATAAGGCAATTAACTATTGTATATTATTAAGATTGCGTAAAGTAGTCTGATTATAACTGATAAGTCGACTTAACTAAATAATCAAACAGGTATGAGCCAGGATTCAGAATCGGAAGAAAAATATGTCGGGAACCGGCCGGTTTATTGCTTGAAATGCAATTGTCTTGTTGTAGTTAGTAGGCGGGCCACGGTAATGACCCATTACTAATGGGAAGTGGTTACAACTAGAGAAAAGGGGCCTATATGTTTTAAATTACTTGTAGTAACTAAAAAAATCGGTTAATTTTGTTACGTCGGTATCGATCCGTTGCTGGTGATTATCGGTAATCGATCTCGCACCCAATCCAAAACTAATAATTAACTCTAGATATTGATAATTGATAATCGAACTACCGATTAACCAGCTCTATATGAGATGGTGATCTAAGGAATTTGTGACAAGAAAACACTGATCAATTATTAGTTAGTATCGATAACCAATCTCAGATGCAACCCAAAGTCGATACCAATTTCAATAACTAGTAATTTCGGATACTAGTTGACTGATAATCGAAAATATCAGTTAACTAGTTCTACATGGGATATTTATCCAAAAAAATTATGGGGAAAATGAATAATTTATGTAAAAGTGTGTTGTCGTGACTCATGAGATGCTTGTGTCGGTGGGGTTGAAAGTTTGATGCACACACTTCCAACGCTAAGCTTGGGCCTCCTTTATAAATAACTAGACATATAGTATAGTTTTTTCATGATGTTGAGTTGTTTTTTTTGTTACATGATGTTGAGTTGTTCTTGACTTCTTATTCACTAAATCCTATATTCACCTTTTTGATTTTTTTTGCCCCATGTATTTATATATAAAAATTTGCATATTCGTTGATTCTCTATTATTTGTATATGTTTCTACATGATACCTTAATTCCTTCAATATGAAATCCCAATACATACTTTATACTATTATACACTATTTATACACACACATATATACAATGTGTGTATATACATGTTTAATCATATAGTATCCAAACCTTAGGTAGTAGTAGTATGCAGTAATATCTAAGTTCATGCATCCATCTCATGATAGATCTTATGGTCTAGTTAATTGTTCCTTTAATTTGATTTAGAGTTTGGACAACTTGGTTACTGGGTTCGTTGACGTGATTATGGCAGAAAAATTTAGGAGACGTAAAACTTCGAATACACTTAGTATTTTCATACAAAAACTGTAAATTTAGTGGATAGATCTAACAATTTTCACAACCAGAAAGTTTTGAACACACGTTATTAGTGTATGTTAATTGATGTGATTAACAATTAATCAAAGATAGCGTATGAAGCGGACGAAGGAGCTGCTCAAAATTAGTTAGTACAGTGATGAGCATGCACTCCAAAAGAAGTAGGCCATCATCAAAATATTCTATCCCCAAATATTAATCAAATATCATTAACAAAATAGTAAAACATATCCTGTTTTACCTTGGTTATTATAAAATTCTGTCCAATTTGGTCTAAAGTTAATGCTACAAATTTTGAGTTCAATTTTTTGCTTCAGTTTTAAAATTGTGTGGAAAACCGAAAAAACCAAAGCGTGCCACTATTTTTTCGTATCAGGCATTATCGCATTAACTGAACCGAGCCAAAAATTTCAATTATTTTGGTTTTCTAGTGTTTATGACTATTTTTTATCCTACTACGAAAATCTAAAAGTTATTGGAATGAATAATTTTTTAGAAAAAACAATAATCTCAAGCAAATTGACCAATTTACGATTTGTGATAAGGTGGGGGTCTGAAATAATTATTACTTGGTAGTTTGGTTCAACCAACAATTGATGAAACATATTTGTGCAAAGAGCCATCCATCCCATAATTAAAAATCATGATCGAGTCAAAGGTGGTAACATTTGTTTTTGCATATTGATTAAAAAGAGATGCGCATGAATCATAATCATTAGTTTAATAGATATCCACTTAATCTCACATGAAAAACAATACGAAAATAAATAAAGAACCATTAGTAAAAAAATTCATTAAAAAAGAAAAAATCTCAATAGGGAAAACGGGTAAAAAATTGTTGGGACCAAATTTAGTGATTTCTTACAACACAAGTAATTGTATATGAGACGATGTATATTAATACCGATAAAAACGATTTAAATCCGATGAAAAAGTACAATTTGTATTTATGGAATAATTAAATAAATGGGGCAAACTCAACAAATTTAGTTAGCTTAGTTATGACTTAAGAAGTTGAGGACATGATATGGCCTACAATGTTATTAGCATTAGTTAATAAAACCTCCGACACTAATTAAACATATGGTTAACCATTTTCCTCTGCTAATCGTCTTGTCTAATTACCCTTTGCTTCCCGACTAGGGGTGTGGGTCGATACGATATATCGTATCGAAAACGTTGTATCGTGTTTCGTATCGAAAATATCGATATGAAAGAATTTCATATCGTTATCGTATCGAAAGTTTCGATATATCGAACTTTCGATATGAATAATATCAATATCGTTATCGTATCGATATTTCGATATATCGTAAGATCGATACGATATATCGAAATATCGTTATCGTATCGAATACCTGTATATCGAAAAATATAATTTCAAAAACTGAAAAATAACACAAAAATTAATAAAACTTCAATACAATAAAATAAATATTGTTCTTATTAGGGTTTCATATATATATTTTCTAAAAATATATGAATGAATTAAATGGATTTATATATATTTATAATTTTAAACTTCAATATACATTGAATTTCAATATGTTTCAATATATATTGATATAAAACGATATATCGCGATATAAGGAAATTCATATCGTTATCGTATCGAAAACTTACGATACGATACCGTATCGTATCGAAAAATACGATATATCGAAAATTCGATAGTTTTTCGATATTTTTCAATACGATACGAGCGATATATCATTTTTTCGGTATTTTTTCCCAGCCCTATTCCCGACACACACACAAACTATACGACGCTATTTTATTCCCATTACTTTATAGTTTTAACTAAATCAATTGAAAGTGCTATTTTTTTGAGGAGATTGAGTTAGTTAAAATAGGAGCTTTCCGAGTTAAAAATAAGAAAATTAATAGTGTTGGTATACAATTATATAAAATCGTATGATGATTGTACATATAGTAACTAGTAAGTACTATTAATAAAAATATAGTAATTCTTGAGTCTAACATAAATATTAACAATTTCATCCCTATTTCAAAATGAAAAAAATAAAATATAAATACTCCATATAACTGCACCAACATTATATGCCTAATTACTAAAATTTTTATTACTACCACACTACTTGCAATAATATATACGACAGAGAGAGACAGATACGAGAGAGAGAGAGAGACAGTAAGAGAGAAGGTGGAGTTAGTAGAGTGAGGGGGTGAAGGAGGGGTCCATTTTCACTGCCATTGAACCAACTCAATAGGTATGGGGCTGCTGCATTTATCTCCATGTTTTTTACTTCCATCTCAATCAAACTCCTCGCTACTATTTTTCCAACTTTTTTTTTATACTTTCTTCTTTATATTCTTGAATTAGGTCTCTGTTTCTTTAATATTTGTGCTTTTTTTCACGAAATGCGTAGGTCAGGAATCCCTAGTTGAAGAGAATTCTCTCGAGTTCAGATACGAGGAACCCTAGATCTGAGCCACATTGCGCGGAACCCCATTTTAGTTCATGTAATTTTCGTGCTCCCTTTTTCAATTTCTTGTCGGCGCAGCTATTCTGTGTGTGTTTTTAGTGTAGATCTTGCCGAATTTCTGAGATTTACTTTGCTTACTAGCTCCTTGCTTCAGAGGGTTTGTGGCTTCTCTCTCTGTATTTGGGGCTTTTGCATTTTGAAGATTTGTTATTTATTTTCTTCTTGCTTTCAATGTGTTAGACATTTAATAGGAGAGCCAGTGCCAGTTCTGTTTGAATTTTGAATATGCATTTTGTTCGGTGGTTGGGACCAGTAAATTTAATTTTTTTTCCCTCTTGCCTGCGAATTTTGCAGCTATTAATGTGTTTTTGGGGCTTTTCATCTCTGCATGTGTTGGCTTGTGTTGTTTTGAAATTGGAGTATTGATTTGCGTTTCTTACTCATTTGCGTTTCGTTTGCAAAATCGATGTTCTCAGATTGTGTGTCTGTGTTCATCTCTATATGATCAGGTACATTTCTTTTTGGGAGAAGTAGAGGAGTTTAAGTTGAGTTCACACTGTATCTAGCAGTGAGCTGCAATGGGGAAGTCTGCCGGAAAGTGGATCAAGACGGTGCTCTTTGGGAAGAAGCATTCGAAATCCAACTATTCCAAAGTAAGAAATTTGTTGGTTCAGCGGTTAAGATCTCTGGTTTATCTTTCTGTTTTTCGTTAGTGTGATGTGAGGATCAATTTATAATAATTATGGTTTCTATTTTGCGTGAAGAATGGGACACCCGATAAAAAGGGTGCGCTGAAGTCACCAGTCGAGGATCCGGCTAGAGATTCCTCTTTTATACCGGATCAATTGACTGAGAGAGGTGTTGAGAAATTGGAACTCGAGAAAGGAACATCTGCATCTCAATGTGATGCTGTTGGTGTGGCTTATGTGGATCAAGGTATTGATTCACCAAAGAACGATGAGTTGGCTCCAGTCAGTGACGAGGAGGTGAAGAGGCAAGAACAAGCTGCTACAAAAACTCAAGCAGTCTTTAGGGGATACTTGGTAAAATTCTCTATCATCAACTGTATAAATTGCTTCCTGGTTAACAGGTGTAACTTGTTCTTATTGTAAGCTTATTTCTGTTGACTTCCTCATCTCGTAGATTAGAATTTGATCTTCCATCACTGCTGAGAATATGTTGGTTTTTAATGTTGCAGAAAAGTAATGTAGTTTAGTAGCTTTCATCTTATTTTATCGTAAGCTAATCTTGTCAAGCATGCTACTTTGTTTTGCTATTCACAACTTGCTGTATCGTGGTTGTTAATACCATCTTCAACTTTTGGCTAATGTTTGATGATGCAGTTTCAATAGATGAATTCTGACCGAATCTCTCTAGCATTAGAATTCTATGTTGATTTTATATCTACACACCTTAATTTTGTTGAGAAGCTGTTCAAATTTCTCAGCTAGTTATTACATAAGATACTTAACATGATGTGATTATGTTTCAATGGCAGGCTCGGCGCGCTTTTCGGGCTCTCAAGGGTATCATAAGGCTACAAGCTCTTATTCGCGGACATCTGGTTAGGAGGCAGGCTGTTGCTACTTTGCGTTCCATGCGGGCAATCGTTAAATTCCAGGCACTGGCTCGTGGAAGAAGCATTAGGCTCTCAGATGATATACCTGAAGTGGGGAAAGTAGAGCTTCAGGTATCCCCGATTTGTGCAAACTAATTGATCTACTAGTCTCACTTCTTCTTTCTTTACCTGCTAAGTTCGCCTGCAGTTGAAAACATCAACATTATATACTTGCTGCTGTTCCTTTCTTTAACGATCTGTTTAAGTTCATTGATTGTTAAGGTTGACTTAGTTATCATGATTTAGCTTTAGGTACATTTACCGGGTCTTAGTTACTCTGCTATCTTTGCTCGAATGGTATTGCTGTGGTCTATGATTCTTGTCATTATAATTGGTACTCGAGCACATTGTTGTAAAACAGATATCATCTTTAATGCTTTCAAACAGTTGCATCTGATCATTTTAATGTTGATCGATAGGTGGCTGCTGGGGCACATTCGGGTTCATTCCTTGGTTCGGAAATGCTAGCAAGTCATCCATTTATCCAGAAGGTTTTGCCAATATCTTCTACTACTTTTTACATGATACCTGGTTAAACCAGAAACTGTTAACTTCTTATTCCTTGGAAATCATTTAAATGCTTATAGATGTACTTTATTGCTTGTTCAGCTTCTTGCGACATTACCGAATGCTATGCCTCTGAGTCTTCAATATGATCCTGCTGAACCCAATTCAGCTCAGAACTGGCTTGAGCGCTGGTCATTATCCCGCTTTTGGGAACCACCAGTGCGCACCAAGAAGACTATGAAATCAAAGCCTCAGAGGAAGCCAGAGTCTGAACATGTGAAATCAAAAAGGACTATCCGAAAGGTGTCAGCTACGGCACACGGGGAAAATGGTGGTGTAGCCTCTTCTGAAATGGATAAGCCCAAACGCATCTCGAGGAAAGTCACAAGTCAAACAGAGGTTGCACAGGAGCAAAGCCCAAGTGAACTCGAGAGGGTTAAGCGCAACTTGAGAAAGGTTTCAGCATCTGCATTGGCAGCTTCTGAGAAACCTGATCCAGAAACTGAGAAACCACAGCCCCTTCAGAGCGTGGAAATAGTAGCGAGCCCTGCACTTCCCGCTGTTGTTGAGCAGGAGATGGTGATTTCTCCTGAAACCCCAGGGGATTCAGATGTTGTTGCAGTTCAAACAGGTTCAACAGATTTGGTTGAGGCCCCTGAAAAAATAACAAAGGATGAGCCTGTTGATGTGCAACACGATAACTATCCAGTTGCTGGGATTCCTTCCTTGGAGAATGGTGTGAAGATAGAGAATGCACCATCTTTGGATGATGAAATAAACTGCAAGGATGAACAGAATCACAAGGAGAATCACAAGATTAGGAAGAGGAAGTCCCTTCCAGCTAATAAGCCAGATTATCCGGAAAATATCTCACAGAACTCCCCTAACTTGCCAAGTTATATGGCTGCCACTGAATCTGCTAAGGCCAAGCTTAGAGCTCAAGGAGCCGCTGCTGCTAAATTGGCTGAGGAAGCTATTGATTATGGCAGTGCCCGTCGCCATTCTCTACCAGCCCCTACTAATGGAAAACTGACCTCATTGTCACCCAGGATACAGAAGCCTGTGCATGCTAATGGCAAGGGAAGCAAAGTTAACAAATCATTGTCAGCCTCTAGAGACGGTAAGACACTCCTTCGTTGCTTCATTGCTTCAAACTATACTATATACCTCTTTAATGCAACAAAATTATTTATGCTAATTTTTTGTGATGTGGAACTGTCACATTTCAGACAAGGTGGTTCAGCCTGGTTGGAGGAGATGAGAGAGTGTGTAGCAGTTTCCTCAGATGGGATGTCTCAGAAGCATTGCACGACAGTGTAGCTGCGCTGCAGAGTTCAATTTGGTTCTTGTGCAGTCCTTATGTAATGGATGAATGTGAACACGACAAGTTCTAGTTCGTTTGCTTTGATGTTGTCTTTGCTCGTCTTTGTTTTGTATTTGAGGGTTTTACTGAAGGATGTATAGCTGTAGATGAAGAGTCTGTTATGACTATTCGAAAATTACTGGCGTGCTTCATAGTTTAATTTGTTACTTCCCTAAATACTGTAAGCTAACTGTTTTATGGTGTGTGCTTTGTTAAAAGCTGCTATCTCTACTTCAGAATTCTTGCATATATTAGTTTTTATAGCATCTCTTTTTTTAGTTAACTACAAATAGGGCTACCATTCTTTGTGGTCCTAGCTCCTGTTTTTTTGAGGCATTTTTGAGCTTATACTATCTGTTGAGGATCTTTTTAGGATGAAATTGACAACAAATATGCGTACATTTGAACTGTTATGCATTTGAACTTTTGAGAGATAAATAATCCCCAACAAATATTCACACAGAGAAACAAGAATTACATTCTAAGGCGAAGATGTGGATTATTTTGGGATATGAGTGTCCAGGCCGAGGCGTTGATGTCGCCATAGCGCTCTATCAGCAGCCCTGAACCAGAAATATCCAACAACTCCAACGACGACGCCTTACCAATCAGGCAATGTGGTAGTGCAGTCAGCTCGGAGCAGAAACGGATAGCCAACTCAGTAAGACAAGGCATTATCGAGCATTCTTCATGTGCAGTGGTAATGTCCTCCCACTCCCTCCAGTTTTCGCACCCCTTGAAAATCAGTTTCTTCAACTTCGGAAAGATAACATTGTTAGGAGATGAAGCAGCATCTCCCAGTCCCCATAGCTGTGGCCCCAGAACTACCAATCGGTACATGTCACGGACGTCGATCTCCTCCAGGCAGGGCAATTTTCCGAGAGGGGGCAAGCACGGCGTGTTTCTGAAACTAGTGAGTGAAACAGACCTCAGTTGGTTTAGAGGAGAGGAGATCCAATCCGGAAACTTGGTGCCATCGTAGAAAAATATTGAGAGGTGTCTGAGGTTTTGATGTGGCTCTAGAGCATCCATTACACCCTCAGCCATGTGGATCATAGATGATGGAATCCCAGACTCAGTCAAGAACTCCACACGGAGTGATTCAATGTGCCTCTTTAGCTTCAACTCTGCCTCCCGGGCATCCTCCACCACTCCATCTTTTCCCAAAGTTATTTTGAGCTGTAGGGATCCACTGAGAAGGTTTAACTTTTTCAGCAACCCCATCCTGCTCCCACCACTTCCCCCGTTGAATTCACTCAACCTGCGAAGACCAGTTAACTTAGCTAGACTCTCAGGTAACTGCATCACAGAATACATATTGTGGAGATGCTTGAGGTTTTTGAGCCTATCAACTCCTTGAGGAAGGTTGGAGAGTTCAACACATCCCTCGACATTCAAGGTTCTCAGTTGTGGCAACTCGCATAGGCTCTCTGGCAACTTCAGCAGCTCTTTATTATTGCTCAAGTCCAAGTGTCTCAACTTAATCAGATTCCTAATTTCTCTTGGAATCATTACCAGGTTGCAAGACCTTAGGAAAAGGGTTTGCAAATAATAAAGCTTGCAAATGTTATCCATATTTTCAATGTGTACAACACACTGATCTATAGACAACCACTTCAAGTGAATCAAATTCTCAATTCCCATAGGAAAATAATTCCAGAGTCCTAACACTCTGAGGCTGGTGAGGCAGTTGCAAAGAGTCGGAATGGTAGACCTTTTGTCAAACATTAAGCTCCGATAAGCTTTGACCTGAGCTATAAATGGGCAACAAACTTGGCAAGGTGTCTTTATCTCGGAGTCCTCCATCCTGTTGCTAGCGTTCCTAAGAAACTGAGCAAATTCATGCACTATGTCATGTAATTTAAAGGAGTCTGTCTGCCTATCTTCAAACAGGGATCGGCTAGATAAAGTTTTGAAGCATTCTTGCCCTATCAGTTCTAGCTTATCTCCATCATTCTCTGCACTAGAGCCCAAATAACCTAGTGCCATCCATAATCTTATTACTTCTTCCACACGAATCTTCTCATCTTTAGGGAAGAAAGCACAATAAGAAAAGCAACGCTTGTGCATTGGGGATAGTTCATTGTAACTCAAAAGCAGATGTGGGAAAAGCTTCGCTTTCACTTCCTTGAATTCCCACACTCGACTCATATACACATTCTCCCACTCCTCCAACGTGTCCTTGAAACGTAGAAGGCTTCCGAGAGTCTTTGCAGCAAGGGGCAAACCGCTGCATCTACGAGCTATCTTCTTGCACACATCCTCAAACCCCTTCATGCTCCTTCCAGAGAGGGCTATGTGCTCCAATAACAACCTACAATCGGCTTCCGGAAGGAGCCCTAGACTATAGATGTTCTGCTCCATCGTGCCCATAATTATGGCAACATTCTCATTTCTTGTTGTCACCAAAACAGTGGTGCTTGCTCCACCACTTTTGAGGGCATTCTTCAAAGGCTCCCACTTCTCATAGTCTTCTGTCCAGACATCATCCAACACCAACAGAAATCTTTTCCCTGCAATCAGCTCTACCAGCCTTTCAAGCGTGGCATCCAGTTGATTGGAAATGCTAGTCATTCTGCCCTTACCCATGCTCTCAAAAATATCCTGTGCAATCCTAGCCGCGTCGAATGAATTCGAGACACACACCCAACTTTTCAAATCAAAGCAATCTATTAGCCGAGCATCACGATACGCTAATTGAGCAAGTGTCGTCTTCCCAATCCCCCCTGCGCCCACAATCGAGATAATTCTAAGCCCTAATTCCCCACGGAAGCCCAAAACAACTTTCACAACAGAATCGGTATCACACGTCCGACCTTGGAGTTCAGATGAGTCGATTCGAGAAGTAGATTGAACCCTCGAAATGTGAAATTCAGAAACTGCAGTAAAATGAAATTTGCTTTTCTCGTTGAGAATGTCATCGAGTTTAGCTTTCAGATTCTCGACTTTGACGGCAATGTCATGACGAAACACAACATTTCTGAAGCACAAACACGAAGGTAGAAGAAGCGATGGTGATACCTTTTGCTTCTGCTTTTTGTTAAGGTTTGCAGCTCCAATTTCGACCATATGCTGAACAAGAGCGTAAGACCACTCCTCCAAAACGTCCTCCATTTCGTAGGACGTTTGTTCGAGGCTCAGCACCCAATCGCTGATGGCTTTGTCATCGTATCTTCTTCTCTCCGCATCATCTAACTCATTTCTGACCTCCTTGAGATTGTTGGAGAGATTCAGAAGCTCCTTCTCCACGCCTCTCACCAGTTGGATTTCGCTCTTGATATGCTCTTTCGCAATGAGCATCAGCTGCTCTGCTACCGATGAAATTATAGCATCAGCCATGATTTTCTACTCAACAACAGAGACACCGATTTCAGATCTGAGTATAAAAAAATGGAGTAAAAATGTAAAATAGGGAGTAAATGATTGCATGCAGTCTTCTCAAGTCAACTGATATTTATAACCACCCGCTTTCAATCTCATGCAGTCTTCCCAATCATATATAGTACTCCCTCCGTCCCATTCAAGATGACCACATTCTTAAGTGGCACGAAATTTTAAGAAGTGTTGTTAGATGGAATAAAGTAGTAAGGGAAAAGGTAATTAAATATTTTAATGAGAAAGATGAGAGAGAGTGACAAACAAAAAAAAAGATTTCAGCCACAGTTCATATCCAAATTAAATGATTTAAAATTGCTAGACATTGATCGATATTTTAATTAAATATAGATGAATTCCATGTCATTCGATCTTAGGTTCATACGTAGTAACAACACTTTCATAACATAAATATTGCCATTGCTAGAGACAATGATGGAACCATGGCGGGGTCGCCCCCCCCACCATGGATCCATGAGTGCTGCTGGGAAGGGAAGCCCCGTAATCGGCCGCCGACTAAGCAGTTCCGCCTTCCAACCCACGTATGACAACTTGTGTTGATGTGCAACACAATAACTATCCAGTTGCTGAGACTCCTCCCTTGAAGGTGAGAAGATAGAGAGTGCAGCGTCTTTGGATGATGAAATAAACTGCAAGGATGAACAGAATCACAAGGAGAATCACAAGATTAGGAAGAGGAAGTCCCTTCCAGCTAATAAGCCAGATTATCCAGAAAATATCTCACAGAACTCCCCTAACTTGCCGAGTTATATGGCTGCCACTGAATCTGCTAAGGCCAAGCTTAGAGCTCAAGGAGCCGCTGCTGCTAAATTGGCTGAGGAAGCTATTGATTATGGCAGTGCCCGTCGCCATTCTCTACCAGCCCCTACCTCATTGTCACCCAGGATACAGAAGCCTGTGCATGCTAATGGCAAGGGAAGCAAAGTTAACAAATCATTGTCAGCCTCTAGAGACGGTAAGATACTCCTTTGTTACTTCATTGCTTCAAACTATATACCTCTTTAATGCAAAAAATTTATTCATGCTAATTTTTTTTTGATGTGGAACTGTCACATTTCAGACAAGGTGGTTCAGCCTGGTTGGAGGAGATGAGAGAGTGTGTAGCAGTTTCCTCAGATGGGATGTCTCAGAAGCATTGCACGACAGTGTAGCTGCGCTGCAGAGTTCAATTTGGTTCTTGTGCAGTCCTTATGTAATGGATGAATGTGAACACGACAAGTTCTAGTTCGTTTGCTTTGATGTTGTCTTTGCTCGTCTTTGTTTTGTATTTGAGGGTTTTACTGAAGGATGGATGTATAGATGTAGATGAAGAGTCTGTCATGACTATTCGAAAATTACTGGTGTGCTTCATAGTTTAATTTGTCACTTCCCTAAATACTGTAAGCTAACTGTTTAAGGTTGTGTGCTTTGCAAAAAGCTGTTATCTCTACTTTCGAAATTCTTGCATATATTGTGTCTTCTTTTAGTGAACTACAAAGAAGGCTACCATTCTTTGTGGTCCTAGCTCCTGTTTATTTAGGTATTTTTGAGCTTATACAATCTTTTTGAGGTTCTTTTTAGGATGAATTTACAATTGTCTCCTCTCTCTATCCTCTTTCACAAACTCTCTTTATGTTTTCTCACAACATTCTTCACTCATTTTCTCTTTTTTGCTTACTCTTCATGAAATTGTACTAACACTACTCTATGCACCATATCAACTTTTGAGGGATAAATAAGCCCCAAAAAATGTAAGTACGAAGAGAAAACAAGAATTATATTCTCAGGCGAAGGCCTGGATTATTTTGGGATATGAATGTTCAGGCTGAAAGTTTTATTATACTATTTGGTTGCATTATTAGTAACATGGGAGCTCAGTTTATGCAGAAGGCGAACAGATACGATCCTGCGGTGAAGGACGGAATCCTACGATAACCGTGGCCTACAAAAGCACATCCCTGGCTCACCGCGAAGCCCCCATACACGGAGGCTCCCGTAACGTACGACCACAATATTTCACCGGATGCAGCATCTACAGCGTAAACCGGCCCCGTCCCATAAGTGGAGCCGGCAAACATCACACCGTTCGCGATAGTGACCGGACCACTAGCGGAGGCCTTATCTGGAAGTGCAGTTGACCACAACACCTTCCCCCTCCCGGCCTCCATCGCAACCCACCCGCCCCCTGTCGTCACATTCTTTGACGGTACAAGCGTAAAATTCTGCTGATTGCTGCTGGCGATATTGGTGTAAACCCTCCTCGTGTCCGTAGCCGATCCCCATATCCCTCCTCCACCAATTCCTCCCGGTCCAGCTTCCTGCAACAATATAAAATTTTGAAATTAAACTGTTGGAGTGCAAACTCATCCCACATCAGAAAATAAGTGATTTCTTACAGTAGACCAGAGTATGTTTCCGTTTCCCCGGTCGAGTGCCCATGCATATCCGCTTTTCTGGACTGCAACAACCACGTCCTTCCTAGTGCCGTTGGTGTTTACAGTGAGCATCATTGGCGCTTCCCCAAAATCTGCGTCCGGGTTGGGGCCCTGGGGGCAGTTCGGGATGGAAGGATCGTTGCATGCTAAGAACCACACGTCATATCCTCCAAGCTGTCTGAACCATCTGATCCGGCCCGAACCTAAGTCGAGGGCTAGAATCGAGTCGTAGTGGATGTCGGGGGCAATGCATTGGTCTGGTTGGGTCGGAACCGTCTGATTATCTTGCTTTACTTGGCAGTCTTCGACACTCTGAGGGACAGAGTAGAGATTCCCGGTGGCGATGTAGACATGGTTTCGTCGTTCATCAATGGCGGGGCTGCTGCCCCATATTGCAGCTCCAGCGTAGTCTCCTCGTCTTCCGTTGTTGTCCGGAAGCATATAAGTTTGCCATAGAACCGATCCGGTCCTGACGTCTAGCTTCGCGAAGCTTCCTCGAAACGTACAGCAGTTTTCGATGCTGGAAGCTTCTTCTAGTGATGAAACGCCCACGTAGAATGCTCTACGAGACGAAGATATATGAATTGGATTAGGATGATATTGAGCTTTAATAACTATGTGAGTTAATGAAGAGATGATAAAGTATATACTATGTCGTTTCCATTTTAGTAAATGTGTTACTTTTAATTGGATAACCCAAAAGAAAAACGGTTTCAATTTTAATATATTTACAGTAAAGAAATATGTCAAGAATTCATAACATAATAGCAAATTTACAGTAATTAGATGATGACAAGAATTCCGAACAGATGTACCTGTTGTAGTAAGTGCCAGACATGGTTATAAGAGCGGCAGGGTGGTTGTCGAGCTGTCGTTTCCACACGAGTTCTCCTGTAGCCCTCCGGACAGCGATAACATAAGCCGGGCCATAAATGGCGACGATGAGTTTGTCGCCAGCTACGGTGGGGGTGGCTCGAGCTAGCAAGATGGTGGAGTTAAAGGTGGTGGCATTAAGTCCGGTTAGCTTCTGCAGATTCTTCTTCCAAACAAGGGAGCCGTCAAGTTGTCTCACAGCGAAAATGTGACCGTCCCAGGTGGGGAAATATACGACACCATCATAGACCGCAGGCGTGGCTGTTATGTCGTGTCCCGCGTTGAACTTCCACTTGAGACGGAGGCGGGTGGCGGTCGAAGGGCTGATCTTCTTCTCCCCCTCTGCGTATCTGTTGTTGTAGATGTCGCCGCCGTGGTTTGCCCAGTTTGCTGCAGGGAGAGAATTCTGCAACTGCATTCATGCAAATTAAATGATTTAATTACCTAGAATATTTGTATGTATCACTTTGTAAGAGATAAGACTTACTGATATAGCACATTGTAACAATGAGATTACTGATATGAGGAGAGTTCTATGATTAATGTGTGCCATGGAGTTTATAGTACTTCTTAATTAATGAGTATCATATTCATAATTATGCTCCAATATATACAAAATTATCGATCTGCAGTGGTTGACTTTTCCTAACTAAATTGTATTATTTGCGCAGGCATTAAGCTGACAAATGACAATAATATTATACTTCCAAATGAAGACTCATTTAGGTAATAGGTGGCTGCTAATTCCATCCCCAACTTAACAATATGAGATTTAATAAAACCAAAATATAATAAAGTACATGAACTACTAGTAAATTTATGTTTGTCTTGGGACAAATGTTATATTTGGGCTTTATTCCGGTTAAAATATTTAGAGTTAGGATTGGAATTTCTAACACAATAAAATTTCAATCAGATTAACATGGAGTACCAATTAGCCTAAAATTCGATATGCTGGACATATCCACCTTCATACTATGGTATTTTATAATGCCATAGTGATCTAGAAGCTTGGCTGCTAGATTTTGATTAGACTAATAAGTTGCAATAAAAGCTAAGCACGTATTTCTTCTTCTCTTTTAAAAAAACTCAAACTGCAATTAAAAATTAATTGAATACTAGCATATTATTAGACCAATGCTTTAGTTTAGCTTGCACGCATACCTCCATAAACTAAGCAAAAGGGATTAACCTAGGGAGTTATAACTAGGGTAGATGTATATATTTCGTAGCTATTAAAACTCTCTTATCAAAGTCAGAGATCTTAATTATCCTGTCAACTTACACTATTTTATTTCGTTAAATTACTGGGAAGATATATTGGAATAGTAGGTGGACAAATTTTATTTCGGCATTTTGTTTATTACTATCGAACAATTAACTAGGTGGGTATATACAGGTCCATTTAATTAGGCCAGATATATACAAGCCCAACAGTGTCTAGATTAATTCAAACATTCATAGATTAATCCAGACATTAATTGAGTTAGTACTCTAATCATGTTAGTAAACCGAACTTATTTGCTTATGTAATCCATTATCCATGGCCCTACATTTGGAATCTCGTAGTACTACTCCCTCCGTCCGCTATTGGGAGTCCCGGTCCCTTTTACGCACTTGTTTTATAAAAATGATAATAAATAGTTAAAGTTGAGAAATAATAAAGTAAGAGAGAGAATCGCAAAAGTGACCGAGACTCCTAATGGCGGACGGAGGAAGTATTTTTTAAAAATAATTCTTATTCATCGTTTTTAAAAAAATGGAATTTGTATAATGTAGTTTATACGACGTGGAAAGTTTTGTTATATGCATAAAAACGACATGAAATATTAACGTTGATTAGCCTTTTGTGTGCAAAAAATAATTCTTTTTTAGACTAATCAACTTATAATGAAACAACCCAATAAGATATACAGATCATTTATGAATTCATCAACTCATAAAAAAGTGATAATATCATCACAAAGATTTAGGAATGCTTCAAGAATTTGAATGTAGCACATTTCAATACAAGACTTAGCCAAAGCTTTAAAAAGTACTCCATTAGCAGAGAAGACTTCCGAACAAGGTTGCAGGCCTTAGTGGAAACTGAAAAGCATAAAGTCGTTACTACATTAGTATATACAATTCTCTTTCCATTGTTTTTCATATTTTTGAAGAAACCAAGGAATCATATATATTCTACTCACCCTAAATATTGATATCCGTATATACAGAGTCCACTCTCCGATAACCCACGTGCACTATCATAATACATCCAAAATCAATCATTTTTCTATTTACTTAATTAGCTCCAACTATTTCATCTCCATTTTCGATGTAATTCCATATGCAAAAATATTGTTTATATTTCAAAAAATTATTTATTTTTAATCAATTATAGTACTTTTAAGGCATCCACAATGGGGCTGAGGATGGACGCCCTAAGCCCCCGCCCTATGCGCTGCACATCAGCATTTTATCCTCCGCCCCTTCCACCTGTAATGGGGCGGACTATAGCTCGCCCTAAGCCCCGCCCTAAGTATTTTATTTATTATTTGAATATTTAAACACTACAATATTTATTTTTTATGTTTGCAAACATATCAATTAGCAAGAATAAATATAAAAACACTATAAATTAAAGGCAAATCCTATTGTCAATATTTATTTTTTATTTTTTGTGCTTGCAAAAATGAAAAATTGACAGAATTCATTATTGAATTTAGAGAGAAATTGAGATGAGAAAGAGAGTGAAGTGAAAGGTGTGAAATGAAATAAAAAAAATTGGTGATATATATTAGAAGAAAATACAAAAAAAATTAAAAATAAAAATAAAAATGTGTGCATCCTCCGCCCTATAGTCCACACCCCCTGCAATGGCGGACTAAGGGACGGAGGATAGGCCGGAGGATGCATCCTCCGTGTCATAGTCCGCGGACGATGCTTAGGGCGCGGAGGATAAAATGTGTATAGTCTGTGGTGCTGCAGTGGCGAACTAAGGGACGGAGGATGCATCGTCCGTCGCATCCTCGGCCCATTGTGGATGCTCTTAAAATTAAATTCGTTAAGCATTGAACTATCGATGTTTCAATAAGCATTTCGCTCATTGGAGTATTTTAAAATTCATAATTTTTACTATCGGTTTTGAAAGTTGTGGGACACAT
This sequence comes from Salvia hispanica, assembly GCF_023119035.1. Lineage (NCBI taxonomy): Eukaryota > Viridiplantae > Streptophyta > Magnoliopsida > Lamiales > Lamiaceae > Salvia > Salvia hispanica. The sequence goes on from NW_025951879.1 coordinate 131,941, forward strand.
TAGAATTTGATTAAGATTTATTGTTGAAACTAAAAATAAAAAATATACTCCCTCCGTCCTAAGATAAGTGACTTGTATTCCTTTTTGGGGTGTCCCACTATAAGTGACCTATTTCCATTTTTAGCAAAAAGTCATCTCTCTTACTTTATTCTCCACCTACTTTATTCTCTCTTCTCTTCTCTATTTTTCCTCTCTCATACTTTACTCTCTCCACTTTAACTTATTTAAATATCAATTTATTAAATCTAGTGCCCAAAAAGAAGTAGGTCACTTATCTTGGGACGGAGGGAGTAATTAGTTGATATAGTTTTCCTTTATTAGTTAGTATTAAGCATTTTATTTGTCTGTATTTGTGCCTATATATAAGGCCTTCTTTGTATTTTGCAATCAACACTTAGCAAAAATATAGCCCATTAAGACCATCTACAACCATTTACACCAAACACCAAAAAGTAGTTTTACTCTAACCATTTACACTAAATTCAAAATTTACACCATTTTTGGATTTTTGTCTCACAAAATTTTTGCAGTAACACCATATTTGGTGTTGTTTCACAAAAAACACTAAAAATGGGTTTGAATTTGGTGTATGGTTGGTGAAGATTTCTACACCAAAACTCATTTATAGAGTACAGTTGGAGATGGTCTAATAAAACTTCTCCTTTTTCTCTCCATCTCCACAGTCGACGGTTTCACTCATCTTTTGTAGTTTTCTCTTTTGGAGGTTTCTCAATCCAAATCAATTCTACATTTTCAACATTTATGATTCTTTTTTGATAATTTATCCAAAATGAAATGAATAACAACTTTTTTTTCCGAAGATAAAATGAAATAATCTCTTATTTTAGGTGGTCTCATGTACGTTTCAGACTAGGTGTTGCAGGAGATGAGAGAGTGAGTAGTAGTTTCCTCAGATGGGATGTCTTAGAAGCATTGCACGACAATGTAGCTGCGCTGCAGAGTTCAATTTGGTTCTTGTGCAGTCCTTTTGTAATGGATGAATGTGAACACGCAAGTTCTAGTTCGTTTGCTTTGATGTTGTCTTTGCTCGTCTTTGTTTTGTATTTGAGGGTTTTACTGAAGGGTGGATGTATAGCTGTAGATGAAGAGTCTGTCATGACTATTCGAAAATTACTGGTGTGCTTCATAGTTTAATTTGTTACTTCCCTAAATACTGTAAGCTAACTGTTTTACGTTGTGTGCTTTGTTAAAAAGTTGCTATCTCTGATTAGTATGTCTGTTTTTTTAGTGAACTAGTAAAAAAAGGCAACCATTCTTTGTGGTCCAAGCTCCTGCTTTATTAGGCATTTTTTAGCTTATCTATCCTTTGAGCTTAAACATGTTGTCCATTTGAACTTTTGAGAGAAAACACGGCACAACAAATACAAGTACATGATTGCTTCTCCAAGTCTTCAAGTACACACTCGTGCATACATATCTTTAAATTGGATGAAAATTTTATTTTATTAGGTTGCATTTTTAGTAACATGGGAGCTCATTTTATGCAGAAGGCGAAGAGAAAGGATCCTGCAGTCATATTCAGAAACCTACGATAGCCGTGTCCTACAAATGCACATCCCTGGCTCACCGCGAAGCCCCCGTACACAGAGGCTCCCGTAACGTACGACCACAATATTTCACCGGATGCAGCATCTACAGCGTAAACCGGCCCCGTCCCATAAGTGGAGCCGGCAAACATCACACCGTTGGCGATAGTGACAGGACCACTAGCAGGGGCCTTATCCGGAAGTGCGGTTGACCACAACACCTTCCCCCTCCCGGCCTCCATCGCAACCCACCCGCCCCCTGTCGTCACATTATTTGATGGCGCAAGCGTGAAATTCTGCTGATTGCTGTTGGCGATATTGGTGTAAACCCTCCTCGTGTCCGTAGCCGCTCCCCATGTCCCTCCTCCGGCAATTCCTCCCGGTCCAGCTTCCTGTATCAGTATAAAATATAGAAACTAAACTGTCGGGTTGCAAACTTATACCACATCAGAAAGCAAAATTTAAATTTTTGAAATTAAACTGTTGGGTGGAAACTCATCCCACACTAGGGAACAAAAACATAAAATTTTGAAATTAAACTGTTGGAGTGCAAACTCATCCCACATCAGAAAATAAGTGATTTCTTACAGTAGACCAGAGTATGTTTCCGTTTCCCCGGTCGAGTGCCCACGCATATCCGCTTTTCTGGACCGCAACGACCACGTCCTTCCTAGTGCCGTTGGTGTTTACGGTGAGCATCATTGGCGCTTCCCCAAAATCTGCGTCCGGGTTGGGGCCCTGGGGGCAGTTCGGGATGGAAGGATCGTTGCATGCGAAGAACCACACGTCGTATCCTCCGAGCTGTCTGAACCACCTGATCCGGCCCGAGTCTAAGTCGAGGGCTAGGATCGAGTCATAGTGGATGTCGGGGGCGATGCATTGCTCTGGTTGGGCCGGAACCGTCTGATTATCTTGCTTTACTTGGCAGTCCTCGACACTCTGAGGGACAGAGTAGAGATTCCCGGTGGCGATGTAGACATGGTTTCGTCGTTCATCGATGGAGGGGCTGCTGCCCCATATTGCAGCTCCAGCGTAGTCTCCTTGTCTTCCGTTGTTGTCCGGAAGCATATAAGTCTGCCATAGAATTGTTCCGGTCTTTATGTCTAGCTTCGCGAAGCTTCCTCGAAACGTGCAGCAGTTTTCGATGCTGGAGCCTTCTTCCAGTGAGGAAACGCCCACGTAGAAAGCTCTGAGACGTTGGGGATGATATGAGTTTTAATGCAAATTTGATAAAAATAAGAAAAAGATAGAAAGAAAAAGAAAAAGTAGTTGGAATATTAATATTGGAATATGGGGTCCACCTTGCAAAAAATAGAAATAAACTAATTTTGTGGGACGGATTAAAAGTTAGAGCACATTTACAAAATAATATATATGTTCAATGCATCAGATTGATATGCACGTGGATTCACAAGAATTCGATCAAACGCTAGAAACAAAAATTGTGTTTAATTGGTCAACACGCAATATAGAGTCTAGATATGTCCTAGTCTGCAATTTCTTCTGGTTAATCATTAGATGATGACATGAATTCCGAACAGATGTACCTATTGTGGTAAGTTCCGGACATGGTTATAACAGAAGCAGGGTGTTTGTCGAGCTGTTGTTTCCATATGAGTTCTCCTGTAGCCCTGCAAACCGCAACAACATAAGCCGGGCCGTAAATGGCAAAGATGAGTTTGTCGTCAGCTACAGTAGGTGTGGCTCGAGCTAGCAAGGCGGTGGAGGAGTTAAGGGCGGTGAGCTTCTGCAGATTTTTCTTCCAAACAAGGGAGCCGTCAAGTTGTCTCACAGCGAAAATATGACCGTCCCAGCTGGGGAAATATACGACGCCTTCACAGATCGCGGGCGTGGCTGTTATGTCGTGTCCCGCGTTAAACTTCCACTTGAGACGGAGGTGGGCCGCGGTCGAAGGGCTGATCTTCTTCTCCCCCTCCGCGTATCTGTTGTTGAAGATATCGCCGCCGTGGTTTGCCCAGTTTCCTGCAGGGAGAGAATTCTGCAACTGCATTCATGCAAATTACATGAAATACTACTATTTAACTAGATTTTTTTTGTATGTTTCATTGATTTGTAGTAAGAGATAAGACTTACTGATATATCACACTGTAGCAAACAGATTACTGAAATGAGGAGAATTCCATGATTAATGTGTGCCATGTGGAGTTGAGAGTTCTTAATGAGTACTATCATATTCATAATTCAGCTACAATTTATACAAAATAATCAATCTTCAACGGTTGACTTTTCATAACTAAATTGTTGCGCAGGAATTAAGCTGACAATAATATTAGATCAGATTGGAATTAATTAAGTATGTCTACCAAATGAAGAATCATTAGGAAACATGTGGATGTGTGTGTAAGTTGATCAAGCGGTAGAGAGGCTAATGTCTAAGGCTAATGTCTAAGACTAAAGGTTTCATGCTTGACTCCTATATGAGGGGCCTATAAATTTAAATTTATTTACTCATAATAAAATAGAAAACATGTGGCTGCTAATTCCATCCACGGCCGAATCATAATAAAATAGAAAACATGTGGCTGCTAATTCCATCCACGGCCGAAACTATGAGATTTGAGAAACTAATGTTTAATAAATGTTTATTAAGATAAGTAGAGAAATAAAACTTATAATTACTCATGTTAAAAGAGGAATTAAATGGGTTGTTTAATTTGGGACTATCCTATTCCTAACAATAATACGAATCAATTAACTTGTGATTGATGTTATATTTAACCTAAAAGGTCTTACTAGCCGGTTAGGCTAGTCCGAAATTCGATCTACTAGCCTAATTGACATCCGCACTTATATCATTAAAAGACTATAGAGTAAAAGTGAGAGGGATTTAAGATGGAATTATCAAACCTTAATTTGAAATTCTCTCTTAGCGTTTCATAAAACGTGTAGGACTTTTCTCTGCGATGATAAGCACATATTTCTTCATTTGTTTATTAAAAAATAACTCAACTGCGCCTTAAAAGTTAATTGAATAGTAACATACAATTGACAATTGCTTTAGCTAAGATTGCACGCATTCCTCTATTAACTAAGCAAAAGAGATTAACCTGGGTAGTTATAACTTATATTAGGGTAGTAGGTATATGTATTATGTATATATTTCCTTGCTATTAAAGTCAGAGATCTAATCCTGTCAGCTTATACTATTTTAATTCGGCAGTTTGATTATTATTCTAGAACACTTAACTGGGCCGGATTTTTTCAAGCCCAAGTAATTGGGCCGGACATATGCAAGCCTTATAAGTCTAGATTACTCCAAACATTCACAGATTAAATTAAGTTAGTACTCTAATCATGGAAATTGAACTTATTTGTTTATGTAAACCATGGCCCCACTGGCCAAGTTTTAATATCGGCCATCGGTCATATAATAAAATGAAAGAATACATTTGGAATCTTGTACTAATATTTTTAAAAAATTGTATTCATTGCTTTAAAAAAAAATGAACGTTTGATTCATAAGTTGTACTCCTCCATTTGTAGTTTATACGAAGTGGAAAGTTGTGTTTTATGTATAAAAACGACATGATATATTAAAGTTGAGTAGCTTTTTAATTATGCGAAAAAGCTTCTTTTTATACTAATAATAATAACTTATAATGAAAAAACCCAAATACAGATCATTTATGAATTCATCAACTCATAAAGAATTGATAATATCAATACAAAGATTTATGAATGCTTCAAGAATTTGAATGTAGCTCATCATTCAATACAAGACTTGGCCAAAGCTTAAAAAAGTAATAAGCAGAGAAGACTTCCAAACAAGGTTGCAGGCCTTAGTGGAAACTGAAAAGCATAAAGACTAAAGTCGTTAGTTCCATTGTTTTTCATATTTTTGAAGAAACAAAAGAATCATAAATATTCTACTTACCCTAAACATCGATATTCGTATATATAGAGTCCACTCTCCAATAGCCCATGTGAACTATCATAATACATCCAAAATGCAATCATTTTTCTATTTATTAATTTAGCTTCATCTCCATTTTCGATGTAATTCCATATGCAACAATATTGTTTAGTATATATTTCAAAAATATAATCATTTTAAATCAATTATAAGTACTGTTAAAATATTTCAATAAGCACTGAACTATATAGATGTTTCAATAAGCATTTCGCTCATGGGAAAATTGAGATTTATTTTTTTAACTTCATAATTTTTACTATCGGTTTTGAAATTTGTGGGACACATTAGAATTTGACTAAGATTTATGAGTTACGGGAGATAAAAGCTTAAATGCTTAATCACATTAATGCATCTCTTAAATTCTAAACCCATTCAAATATTTCATATAAGTCAAATTTAGCGGCCATTTCTTGATTGCATGAAATAAAAAAATAGTAAAAAAAAAAGATTTATATATATGAAGGATTAGCTGACTTTTCTTGATCTCCCAACTCATCACTGTCGTTTTATCAATAAAAACACTTCACTTTTGTCTGGATATAATAATCCGAGGTTTAATATATTAGCAACATGCTAATCACTCCATGTATGACTAGTAAACATTAATTAAGTGAGCTCATTCCTACAAAAGGCCAGAGCTAGAAGCTCAACAATCTAACACTAACAAAATGTCTATTCTTCTCTGTTTCTTGTTTTTGGCATTTGGGAATCTCTCAAATGCCTCAAGAAATGGTGGTCTCGCAATGTATGAGATCAAGAAAGGCGATTTCTCTCTCAAGGTCACCAACTACGGTGCAAGAATCGCCTCTCTTGTTCTTCCCGACAAACATGGTCAGTTTTTTTTTTTTTTCTTGGGTTATTTGCCTCAAAGATTCAAACTTTTTTCTTGTTTTCATAGGAAAGTTGGGTGACATTGTTCTGGGCTATGATACTGCTGAAGAATTTAAGGTATGATGAATCTACCTCTCTCATGTTTTTAGATATTATTTACTTTCTGAGCTTTCTAGGCGCATGGTTTCTGTGAAATCTTGAATCTTGATTTATCATCATTATTAGTCTATTATTTGTTATTTGTTTTTTTGTGTGGTCATATTTGATCTTGAAAGCCTTAAGTCATCAAAGTCTTCGGCTTTCTGTCTTACTACTTGATAGTAGGAAAAGGACATTTGAACCAATGATTTGAGAAGTAAATGGATGGATAAGATCTACAAATTAACTAATCCTTTGTTAATTTATGTCTAATTTTGGGTAAAAATGACTTATTTATCTCCATTTGATGTGATTGATGATGTGTAGCAAAACCAACTGATATGGCTAAGATACTTGGCATCTAGAGACTGAAACCTTACAAATCTTGTTTTTTGTCTATGTTTTACTTTTATATATGTTGTGTTTCTGAACAATTGGCTGCAGAATGATACCGGTCACTTTGGAGCCGTTGTGGGAAGAGTAGCTAACCGCATTGCTGGTGCTAAATTTACTCTAAATGGGACCGTATACAAGCTTGAAGCGAATGAGGGGAAGAACATGCTCCATGGTGATCTGCATTTCATCTTCTCCTCATGATTTATTCAAGAAAAAAGGACTTAAATATGAGCATTGACTTAAATGTCACCTTTGATCAATGTGTTGTCCCTAACCTTTATGTCATTGTCTGTATTTAGGTGGGTCGAAAGGGTTCAGCCAAGTCGTGTGGAAGGTGAAGAAGCACGTTAAGTATGGCCGATCTCCTTACATTACACTAACATATCACAGCGTTGATGGAGAAGAAGGTAATGAAATTAGCAATGATCAAGAATGTTGTCCTTATTTGCAGAAGTTTGTGGCTTGTTCTGAAAACTCAAATTTGTTTTAACAGGTTTCCCCGGTTCTGTTCTGGCCTCGGTAACCTATGCTCTAGTGGCCCCTTACACGCTGGTTGTGAAAATGAAGGCGAAAGCTCTAAACAAGGCTACCCCGATAAACCTAGCCCAGCACGCCTACTGGAACCTCGGTAACCACAACAGTGGGAGCATCCTCTCTGACTCGCTGCAGATATTTGCGTCCCACATCACACCAGTCGACCAGGGGCTCATCCCAACGGGAGAAATCACCTCAGTGAAGAAGACTCCTTACGATTTCCTCAAGCCCCGTGTGATAAAAGGCCCCATCAAGGACCTCCCCAAAGGGTCAAGGGGGTACGACATCAACTATGTGGTGGACGACTACAAGGGGCTGAAGATGAAGCCGGTGGCAGTGGTCTACAACAAGAAGTCGGGGAGAGTGATGAAGGTGTCAGCCAATGCCCCGGGCGTGCAGCTGTACACAGGCAACTTCATCGACAACGTGAAGGGGAAGGGTGGGTTCATATACCAGTCTCATGCGGCCTTGTGTTTGGAGACTCAAGGGTTCCCAGACTCTGTGAATCATCCTAATTTTCCTTCACAGATTGTGAATCCTGGGCAGATTTATGATCATCGTATGGTGTTTGTGTTTACCACAAAGAAATGATGAGGCTATGTTTGTTTGTTGTAATAAAAGTGGAGGGATGCAGCATTAGTCTCTTTCTCCATTTCCTGCATTATAACATTAATGAATGTTCTTAAGATATTTGAATATTCAATTTGCATCTAAACAATCCAGCCAAGTGAAATAAATACTCAATTTTGATGATGGTTCAAAATAGAAAATGAGTTTGGCCAAAATGCCATTCTTCTTCATGTTCAAACACAGTAACTGCACAAACATCTCTCTATGTTTTTAACTTACTCATCTAAACATCTCAACAGTTATGAGCAAGGTGAAAAAAGAGCCTCCATATCAACGAATGTCTCATCTCTACATGGTAATAAAATAAAAAGCAATCTCTCAACCAGGAGGAGATGATGATCTTGGAGAAGAATGAACAGCAACGCAACGAGAAAACTCCGATCAGGGCTTGTTAGCTAACGGAGATCGCAGAGGCGTGATTTCTTGATATGGCGAGCCGTAATACCTGTTAGGCATGGAGGGGCTCCTTGTTGGCTGCTGCCCGTTTCTCGTCTGCAATCTACCTCCGGTTCTTGCATTCATGGTCGCAGAACCACGGGCATTGTTCATCGCCTGAAAATAGGACGAGGAGCACGCCATGTCCTTGAGAGCTGGCAGCGGCTCCAGAGCTAAAACTATCTCGCTCATCGCGGGTCTAATCTTGGCATCCCGGCTGAGGCAGCGAGCAGCCAGCTGCACAGTTTTCTGAGCGCCTTTGACAGAGAAGCGCCCCTCCAGACGAGGATCAATCAGCCTGTAGAACCGCCTCCTCTCGTCGAGGTAAGGCCTCGACCATTCCACCAAGTTGTGCTCCCCGGGAGGTCTGCTCTTGTCCATGGATCTCCGCCCCGTCAACAGCTCCAGCAAGACCACTCCGAAGCTATACACATCGCTCTTTGCAGTGAGATGCCCTGAACAACGAGACGGTGTCTGAGAAGCCATTATCACACATGAACAATTCACGCAGCAAGAGGAGGATGTTACCTGTCATGACATACTCCGGTGCAGCATAGCCATATGTTCCCATCACACGGGTTGACACGTGCGTCTTGTCTCCCTCAGGCCCGTCTTTGGCAAGTCCAAAATCGGAAAGCTTTGCATTGTACTCCTAGATTAACAATAATAGAGGTAAGTTTAGAGGATCAAGAAAGCTAAGGATAGGACTCCATAATCTTGAAAGATTCAGACATCATACCACATCTAGCAGAATGTTTGAAGTTTTGAAATCTCTATATATAACAGGTTTCTCTGCTTCTTCATGAAGAAAAGCAAGGCCCTTTGCTGCATTTAGTGCTATTTTCATTCTTATAGCCCAAGGAAGAGGCAAGGATCCTATACATCAGAAGAAGTGCATCACAAACATACAATTGAAAATAATGAAAGAATTCTTAAATTAGATTCTTGAAAGTCACAGGCATAGTAACACATGCTTGCACACACTCATTAACAAAAGCAAGCAAATTCCTGAATTAGATTTCACACTTAAAACTACAATCTTAGCAGAAACTACTTGAGCATGACTACAGGTTGTGCCATCTTAACTATAAACTACAAATATTGAAACCACGTTCGTTGTGGGTGGAAAAAAGAAACATACTCTTGAATAAGTGATTTTCCAAGCTGCCCCTTGCCATGAATTCATAGACGAGGAGCCTTTGGTCATCCTCTATGCAATAGCCGATCAATGTAACCAAATTCGGATGGATGAGCTCACCAAGATAATTTATTTCAGCCTGCATTATTATAGAACCACGTGAGTGAAATGTGAATAAGAAGAATCTTTGAAATTGAAGAATAGAATAAGATAAAGAAAGGGAAGTAGTTTCGTACTAGCCACTCTTTATGGCCTTGAAGTCCATCATGATTAAGAGTTTTGACAGCCACAGTAAGCCCTGTACCGGGCTTAACGGGAGTGTTTCCATTCTCATTGACCCAACCTTTGAAAACGCAGCCAAAGCCACCCTCCCCAAGGAGACTGTCGGGCCTGAAACTCCTTGTGGCCAGCTTAAGCTCATTGTAAGTGAACTTTCGTAGCTGAGAAGATATTTTCAGTTCCTCTTCAATTTTGGGAGTTGATGGAACACTTTCAGCATTGCTTGTTGCTGAAGATGATACTACCGGAACAACTGGTTGGTCTCTACTTGTCTCATTTGTAGATTTACTTTCCGCTGGTGCACAAAAGTAACAAGAATAGATGAGTTCAAATCCAAGTAAAAAATGCAAAGATGTTAGTACTCATCAACACCCCATAGTTCACAAGCTCATTTCAAACAAGTTGATTAACATTCTTGCTCAAAAAAAATTGATTCATTTCCATTTTCCGAGAGATTCTATAGTTATAGTTTCCCATACTTGGGTTCTAACATAAATAAAAAATACCAATAAACAGCCATGAACCATGCACATAAAGGAGATGCAACCGTTACATGTAAAAGCCACGTGGAGCTCAGCAAAAGTTTAACCTAGTAGTACAACTACAAGTTTCATCATTTCCCTTTAGGCGTAGTATAACTAGTATAGCAGACACGCGTCACACGCCTTAAATTAGTTTCCCCAACAATACAACTAGTATAGTTGACTCGCGTCACGCGCATTAAATTAGCCACCACTAATTCTGATCTAGAATCAGAAACAGAAACAAATCAAAACAATCAACCACGTGTAACTCGTACTTAATCTATGTTCCCTAAGTAGTATTGTAAACCAAAGAATCAATCAGCCGTTACACCAAAAAGCCACATGGAGGTCAGCGAAAGTTTCACCTAGTAGGAATGCTGCCAAGATGTTATTTCAAAGGATCATCTACAACGTAACACAACTAGTACAGCTGACACGCGTCACACGCCTTAAATTAGTTTTCTAACACTCTCATTCCGTTATTGAAACAGTAACAAATCAAAACAAAATCATCAACCACGTGTAACTTGTATGTAATATATTTCTATGTACCCTAAGTACTGTGTGTAAAACCAAAGAACCAATTCCAACAACATACATCATAAAGCAACGAGAAACACTGCATACACGCTAAAACTTATGAGGCAACTTCATCAAGACAGTGGCATATCCACCAAAGATACAAGCAATAAATCAGCAAGCATAAACAGCCATTCTTCTAGCAAGCGCGACTTAAGCAAGCAGCTAGATCTAACACAAAACTACATATCAAATGCAGCAACAAGGATAAACACAAACTTAACATCCAACCATATAAGCAGATACACTAAAATTCATATTTGTACCTCCAATCAAGTTGTCCAAACCACAAAATAAACAACTCAACAGCATACATTCACATCAAACAACTTCTAATAAGAAAGAACAGCAGCACAAACAGAATCAATTCCCAAAAATTTCTTAAACAGAAAAGGATGATTTAGCAAACGTACCATACTGTAAGCTAGAGCCAGAGCCAGAACCACTAACAGAGCTATCAACTTTGGTCCTTGCAGACAAACAGCGCCCAAAAAATCGAAATTTAAACCAACAGCTACCTACCGAAGCATCATCGTCGCCATCACCATTAACAATTTTTCCCATCCTGGCCTTCGAGTTTCCCACATCCATATCAACCTTATTCATAGCTTTAGGAACTAGCCCCATTTTTTTTTCCTCCCTCCAAACCCTAGAATTTAAATGCCAAAACTGCAGAATGAGCCTCCAGACTACCAAAATCCCACTTTTATCACTTTGCCCTCATCCGAAAGATTCTCTTTTCCTTGAAATTTTTCCACTCTGTATTTGTGGGCTTAAAACCGGGGCGCCCTCCCTCCCTAATCCAAAGATACCAAACTAACAGTATACGACAAAGGATTAGAAAAAGAAACCGTTCAAACTTGCTTTAACAAAATTCCATTAATTAAATTACAAAGATTGCATTTCTATTGAAAAAATTTCAAGAATCAAAAGAGAGAAATCTCAAGCCCAGGTGACGAAAACTCCCCGCGGCGCCTCAAAATGCAATCTTGGGATCATTTATGCAGAGATTTGAACATGCAAAACGACGAATTGCAAATACGAAAGATCAATGCGCAAATTCGAAGCACCCCTTTTCGAAGTGCTGCATTCAATCTCTCCCAGTTCAGATACAGCCCCTCCCTTTCATCGCATTTCACACTCTCAAAGCAAGAAAATAACAGCAATGCGAAAACACTGAAAAAAACATGATTTTCTTTAACCAAATAAAAATAGGAGACGCTGGGACACGAGGTGTTCTCGAGGCCAAACAAAAGAACAAAGTTAACTATTGTGTTAGTAGGAGTGTGTGTGTTTGGAAGAGAGAGAGGGAAGGATGGAGGAGAGAGAAACGTGCGATTTTGCGTGAAAAGATGTGAGAGAATGGACGTGGATTGAGGGAGGTTGAAAGTCACCGAGCGGTGACGGAAGATGCGTGAAGCTCGAATGTGATTGGTGGAAAAGTTGAGCACGTGGGCCCGTTTCTAATCTATTGGGCTGTGATGGGTTTGAAATTTGATTAGAATGGCAAAAACTAAAGAATTTATCTTTTCCTTTTTTTCTTTTTTCTTCTGGGATTTTTCTCCTATTGGACAAGAATTTACTCCTTTCTAAATATATTTGCTTTTGTTTGTTGTAATCTTTTTGTGAGATTTTTATTAAATAATTGAGTATTTCTTTCTTTTGATTTGCTTTAGTTTATAATTTTCCCTTTATTAGCTGGATCTCTAGAATTTGGAGCGTGAATTGTGTGATTTGTGAGTCTGCAAATGCTTACGCACAAAAAAGGAAAAGAGAATTAATGTTTGAATTCAATGTATTGAATCTGGAAATTTGGTATAAATGATGAGGACCTTTGTAGTTTTAAGCTTTAAATGCAGCATTTGGTGATTTACAATTTTACATTGATTCAATACATATAAACTTAGGAGTGATATCAATCATGTAGTGCATAGTTTCAAATTTGGATAAGAAGTAGGGTGAGAAAAAAAAAACGAAGACTGAATATCGAACCGATCCAAACCGATATTTTGAAATTTGGTTGGGTTTTTCGGTTCAATTCAGTTTTGAAAATACAAAAATTTCAGTTTTTTGGTACGGTTCGGTTCGGTTCGGTTCGGGCGAAAAAAAAAACCAAATAACCGAATTATATTTTAAATATAATATTATATATATATTCTATTAATCTAATATATTACATTAATTTAATATATTATATAATATAATATATATATATATTCTTTTAATATATTCTATATAATATGTATTATATATATTCTATTAATTTTATATTTTATAGATATATATTCTATTATATAAAATAAAATATTATATACTATGTTTTTTTCGGTTTTTCGGTTTAGTTCGGTTATTCAATTTTTCGGGTTCGGTTCGGTTTGAGTTTTGAACTAAATTCGGTTTTTCGGTCAAACCGAACTGAAACCCGAATGCTCACCCATAATCAGAAGTTTACTTGGTTTTTTTTCTTGCATTATTTAATTTTGTATGTATGTATATCAACTTACGTCGGGGCTACAAACACAAGTGAATAATGTTGCACACAGTAATGCATAATATTAAACAAAAAAGAAAACGACATATATATACATTCGAAAGTTGCATCTTCTTACTTGAAGGATTTCACAATGAAATTAGAGTAGATCAATATTTTTTCAATAGATTGATAAAAGAATGGATCGAGAAAGAAAACAAATGATCGATGCAAAAATGACGTGTTTTGTCACATGCATGTGTTTCGTCTGCAAGTGCTATAACTTATCTCTTCATGCTTGAAGTGATTTCATCGTGAAGTTATAGTATGTCGATATAGTTTTGAAGTTGATTGATCGAAGAAGTTGAGAAAGAAAGCAAGGGATCAATACATAAGATTGATTTTGCCGGTTTATATAGTACGAATGGAGAAGGGATATGAGAAAATGAAATATGTTAATGAGAGTATTATTTAATTACTACTCCTACTACATATTTCTATTTTCGTAATATGCATATTTTTGTTTGCAAATGTATAGGTTTTCCTTTTGTACTGCATGTTTTTGTTTATAGTATTCATGTTTCTATTCTGTAATATGTGTTGGTTTCCATATTTTTTGTATGTAGTATGTTTTTATTTACAAAATGCTTATTCTTATTTTCCCGCATAGGCTCCATTATTGACAAAAATATATTCATGTATCATTTTTAGATTTTTTGTCACATGCATCTGTAATGTGTTTAAAGATTGAAGATTTTAGTAGAGGTTACTAATTCAGTAATGGGTCCATATATGATATATATGCAGAGATTTTGAACTTATCAAATTTCTAAAATGGGCTTTTTATATTTGAAGTAACATATTGGGCTTTAAACGAACCTTAAATGGGGTAGTCCACATTTATTGGGCAACAATAATTCGACATTTAAATTTTCGTACACTGCTTTTTTCTTATTTCAGGTTGGAAGGCATTTAAATGCAATCCAGTCTATCAAACTTTGTTTCTTACTTTCATTTTGTAAATTTGTATGATAGTTGAATTTTGTCATTATTAATTATGGTAGATTTCATCTAATTAAGTATATAATTACTTTTATTCTTTGTTTTTTTATTAGTTACATAATACCGACTTACCGAGTACTACTTAGTTGTTTTAGGATTGATATTTAACTTTAATTTATTGGAATAAAAGTAAAGTATGATCACTCAGCAATAAATATCCGAAAACAATGTATTAGTAGCTCAAACGAAATTTAGTCTTTCTCCAAAATTCTATAATAATATTTTTTCATGAGGTGCCACAATTATTACTATTATATACTACAACATTCGGAAAACCTATTTTGCAGTTCACTAAAAATCTAAAGCCAAAAAATCCAAATAGCATCACAACACACACAAGCAATAGCAGACCAGAAACATCTAGCTAGTTCCATGAGATTAATTATTTGGTTTCGATAGATGCTTTTCTTGTCACACACAAACACAATCAACATCTCAAATGATTTATAGTGGAAAATATAAGAGATATTCATCACCAATGTTATTTATATAATAAAAAAATGAAAATGGTACAGTACAAACGTGGGGATTCACATGAGTGTTGAATTTGTTGAGAGATGCAATCTCAATGGAAATCATAAAACGACACATCTTTGATCATAATTGGACACTACCATTTCCCAAGCAACTCTCCTCTTTCTGTTTTCTTCCCTTTCCCATCTCTTTGGCTTCTTCCCTCTTGGAATTTGTGCTTCATTTCGATTCCCTTTCTTTTCTTTCCCTTCTACAAACATTAATTAATAACAATTTCATTTCTTTTTTTTTTAGTTTATCCTTAATTAATATTCTTGATCATCACCATCGAATATCTGCATCTTCTAGGAACCTTCTCAGAGAAACCCTTTTTTAATTCCTTTTTTTACAATGAAAATTGGCATCACACAATTGTTTATACTGTTAAAGAAAGTGATGACTCCATGGAATTGGACATTTAGAAAGTTGAAATGCTGGGAATCTTGTTTTTTTATGCATAAACCATGGCCCATTGCCAGACTACTAGTCCCACTCTGCCTCATTTTCATATTTGCATGTAACATGGATCTCTCTTGTTTTATATATCTAATGTCACATTATTTATCTATTAATCAAAATTACGACTTGAAAGAAAGATGGAAATGAACTATTCATTCAAGAATTAGTAAAAAAAAACAGTGTGGGGTGGGAATAATATATCTATGGCAAGTTTAATTAATAATTTCAAGAAAAGGGAAAACAAAAAAAAAATGTAATCTTGAAGAAAACACATTATAGGCAAATTGAACAAGAAGAAGAAGAAGACACCATTTCTCTTTCCTTTTTTATTCATAATTAATGGAAATTCTGTTGTTCCGACCATGGCCAGAATTCCTGCGTTTCTTCGATGCCGGCAAACATAGTGCCGAAGCACTCGTTGGCCGCCGGCATACTATGTTGCTGCTCCGGCCTCCCCGAGCCGTGCAGGAGCTGCGTCAGCGTCTGCGGCGGTGGAAACATGGAGCCGTGCTTGTTTCTTTGATTGTACATTGCGCTTTCCGTGGCCGTCGACGTCTTAATGTTGACCTCGCAGCTCGTGTCGCTCCCGTTGCTCCACGACCCCTCGTTGTCCTTGTTCAGATTGATCGCCCCCGCGCCCGACTCCCCGCCTTTTAGCCCCAATAACTGTTCAAATCATAAATTTTGATCAAATCCTGGTCCGTCTCAATTTTTTTTTTTAATTTTTTTTTCAATCTCTATAACGGTTTAAATCATACTAGTAAAATTTGATCAAATTCTGGTCAGGGTCAGTCTCATAACTTTTTTTTGTAAAATTTTTAAATTTCATGATTTAAATAGGTATCGGATAAACAAAAACCCTATTATATATGATCCTTTAATTTACCTGGGTTTGGAGCTTTTTGTTTTGCGATTTGAGGACGTCGTTGTCGGCTTTGAGGGCTTCAAATTGTCTCTTGAGGACGTCGTAGTCCTTCTCCAACTGCTTTGTCTTCCACCGGGCCCGGCGGTTTTGGAACCAGATGGCGATCTGACGTGGCTGGAGGCCGAGGGCCCGAGCCAGCTGCATTTTGCGTTCGGGCTCGAGCTTGTTCCCGAGCTCGAAGCTCTTCTCCAGGGCCTTCACTTGCTCCAAGTTCAGCCTCCGCTTCTTCTCCCCCAGCAGCTGGGAGCCGTCGTCCGAGCCCTCGTCGTCCGCGTGGAACTCCTCGGCCCGATCCATGCCCGAGAACGACATGGATCTCCTCATCAGGAAATCCGGAACGCCTGCAATCAATTCACTAATTATTAGATACGAATCGAAAACCCTAATTTTGGAAAGAGGGGGGAAAAAAATGGTGATCGGATTTTTTTTATTTTTTTTTTACCGTGGAAATCTTGTGGGACGTCGTCGTGGCTTCGGAACATGGAATCTGCAGGCACATAGGCCATGGGTTGTGGTGGAGGAAGGGAGGAATGATGAAAAAAAACACACACACACAAACACACGCAGTGGGTGTGTGTTTGAGTGTGGAATTGTGGAGGTGGTGGTGGTGGTGGATATTAGGGGGAGATTTTGGAGTGAGAGAAGAACATGGGTGGCAAGACTGGAAGCCAGCGATTATCTCTGTTGAGACAGTGAGAGAGAGAAACAAAGAGAGAGAACATCAAGTGTTATTTATTGCTCACTACATCTTTTTTTTATCATAGTAAAAAATTAGGGATTCTGACATCTAACTTATGATCATATGATTAATGCAATAATAGGGTGGGATTAAAATATGGGAGGTGAAAAAAGTGTTATGGATAAACAGTAGGTTTGGAAGAGCATAATTGTGTTTAGATTTTGATATAATGAAAGTGAATCACATGCATAGCATTTGGCATTTGCATTAGTTACATACAATTTGAGATTATTCAATTTATTACACCGATTTAAATTGTTCATATCCAGCTGATATTGTTAGGTAATTATATTAATGGATTCTTATTTTATCATTAAATTTGAAATATGGAATGTGACTATGGAGGACTGTTAATTTGGACATTTCCTTTGCATATATATGTAGTGCCTATATATATGTCTTTTTTTTCTCAAAAAAGATTATACTAATATACGAAATTTTGATTTTTTTTTAATGGAGAGTATGAAATTCGTGATTACTCCACTTTGTTGGAATGGAAACGGACAGAAAGAAGTTGTATAGTCATCGAATAAGGAATTACAAAATAAAATAAAAATCACTTATATCAATTTTGAAGCACCTTTCAACATCATCGTGGACTCAAAATAGTTTTTGTTATTTTTATCGGAATTATTGCAGCTTGAGCATTTTTTATTAGCATGGAACGTGAAATGATTGGAGAAATACAAAGGAATGTCCACAAATGATACCTATAAAGCTCACTATTACTTAATTTTAATACTATGTTGATATCGTGGTTTGTTTTTATAACAATTATGTGTTATATCGATAACATGCACTAAGAGATACGAGCTAAGTCAAATAAATTGCAAAATAATCATCTCTGTATATATGTAAAATTACAATTTATCACCCAAAAAAAAAGTTACACGACAAGAATAATTAACTACTTATTTAATTATATAGTACTAAATACCAATACGTAAAAGTGTAAAACACATCAATACCCTATTGCTAAATTCAATGGAATATTAGCAAATATGGTGTGGTTTTATATTGCACAACATATCAATTAATGCAAGGAAATTTAGTTACAAAGAAGAATGACACAGTCTCTCTATTTCCCTAAACTCACACATTCTATTTCAACACATCAATCAATTTTTCTAACAAAAATGATGAAGATGGAAATGGTGTTAGGCAAAGGATTTTGAATGATGATAGAGAAATGCAAGAATTTTGAATGGCAACAAAAAAGAGGCTCCCCAAATCAAACAAGCCTATGAAAGTTGGGTGAAACCTAGAGCTCCCAAACGTGGAAATGAATCTGCACTCACTCAATAGTAACCACAAATGTCACTCTCATATGTTTGTTAATATCTTAAGCACTATAGTTTATGAAGTTTGGTGTAATTAAATGAAATGTTTAGGTTCAACGAATGCATGAAATGATGAAAGTATGTAGTAGTCTCGTTTTCTAACATGGAGACGACAATCAACCTAATGCCTGTTTCCTTATAGCTTGCTTTAGACGAATAAATATTCAGTGATCCAGACATATTGACACGTGGTGTGTCAGTCAATCACAATATTCAGAGTCTCTTCCTTTTTGTTGTATTTCTAAAATTGTGATTGGACGGACGCATAGCGTGATAGTATACTGAAGTTTTTCCTGCTTTATACCGATCTTTTTTCTATTCTTGTTAATTATATTTGGAAAGCATTACCATATATTTCATGCCAATATGTTTTAAAATATTAAAGAAAATGTAAAACACTAACTCAAATACAAAACACTTAAATTTTATTAAAAAAATAGAAAAGTAAAATTTAACACCAAAAAATGGGTAAAGAATCTCGAATGTGATGGATGCAGTTACAAGTAATTCCTCATCTTCTTCATCTTTTTTCTATAAGATATGTTTATTTCTTTATTTATTTTGTTTGATTTTCTTCTTCTCACTCATTTTTCTTATTTTTTTTCGATCAGCATACATTCATTGAGTAGGGATCACATTTTGTTTCCACGTATATCATTTCTTATAACTCTGTAAAAAATGAATATGCATAATTGATAGTTGGATTATTTAGAATTGTCATAAGAAAGTATTGTTGTGTACATCCACCAATCACAACATCGCATTTTGCCCACTCGCTATGCATGCGAATAGGCAGATTTTTATTTGATTTTTAATTAATTAATACTGTATAAAAGAAATGTAAAAAGTAAATTTAGTGAAACAAAGTCTTATCTCATAGCCATTACCAATTGGTACTCTTTCCTTTTTTTACTACTTTTTATTTTCTTAATTATCTCATCCTCTCTTATGAATGCACTTCTTCTCCCACTTTATTTTCATATCATTCGTACGGAATAGTATTACTTATTTTAACTTATTTCCTGTAAATCCTTCAATTTTTTTTTTACCAAATTCCAAATTCCACTAATGGTACGTCAATACTCTATCATTTATTATAAACGGTATATCATTTGGAATCTTCGCTCCATGTTTTGTCCGGTCGTCGACGCTCCACTTATTAACTCCCCAAGGTTCATAAATTCCCTACATCTCCATAAGCGTTGTACGACATCCATTATTTCGAGTTTAGTCCACCCCCATTAAATTAGATGAAATTTCAAAGCGTATATTAATACATCTGAATATCTAATCGTCGGAAACCACAAAAGCAAAAAAGCATTTTTGGGCTGAGATTTTTTTCAAACATAATGAAAAATTAAGCATGATTATCCATGTATTCATGATTTTGATATATGTAATTTAACTATATGTGGGGTGAGAGAGGTATGGGTGAGTTCCACCTGGTTGTGACCTAAAAATAAGCTAAATTCACATGGGCACCTTAGTTGGAATGTTTTGTGTTGTGGGAATCCATGCTCTCCTATCTTCATTTTTCTTTTTCTTTTTTATTATTTCCTCTCCCACATTCCCATGTGCTCTTCCCTATTAAAATCTTCCATCGTTTTTCTTTCAACCAATCACGTTCCTTCTCTATATTAACGGCAAATTTTAGTTCATCACTAATCTAAAAATTTAAAATATCATTTCTTGGATTATTCCATCTTAACCTCAACTAGCTACTACTCACCCATCAATAATAAATACTATATCAATACTTAATTTCCTTAAAAAACTTGATTAATTAGTTCCAAGTTCATTTCACATATTCATTTTATATATGTACCTAGGAGACTAGGATAGGATAGCCGCCTTTAAATAGAGGATTAATGTACTAATGATACACTGTAAAAATGAAGGGTGAACCGGCATCACCGACATTTAAACGTATTTATTGCCATTTCCCAATATTTGCTTAATACTACTCCACATAATTGGTTTGTATTGAAATATAATAGACAATAAAATTGACATTTACTAAAAAACGTTAATTATGAAGAATTTTCTATGCACACCAACAATACCAGTTTCCTATAACAGAAAAAAATAAAAATTATTGAAGAAAATTTCAAGTAATAATTTATTTATCAACTCCTCTTTTACATTATTTACTTAGGGGAATAGTTAAACGAAAATAGCCATATATTAAATGTTTTGTATTAATTCTCAATAATAAATGGAATAGTAAAAATGATCGATACCTAAAAAACAACAAACGTATTTTTGTCGATCTTGATTCACTTACAATTACACTACTAATATTTTAATGATATTTAAATCGATCCTTTCGGAGATATCCAAACAATGAAAACATCTTCTATAAGCAAAAAAATATTTCGAGATTTAAAGGTCGAGTTGTCTATAGATTAAAACAAATTAGAAAAAGTCATAAACCCTGAAATTTTCCTCTAGAGGGACACGTATTAATTACTTTTACAAGATGCAGATAATATTTTTTGTAAGCCTAACATTACGCTAATGGGGCCTAAACCAAATAGAATCAACAAAAGTAGCTTATACAAGTTGAAGCTCTTTTGTCTTATTAATTTAACAGCTAATATGTATTAAGCCTAACATTAGGCAATTAATTAGGACCTAAACCAAATGCCAACTCATAATAAAATAAAAATAAAAAGGCCTACTTGAAATGGAATCAATAGCTAATCCAAAACCATTGCCATGAAAAATGACATGGACAAAATTTCACAATAAGGCCCATTTATTTTGTTGGGCTAAGGCCTAATAATACATGATTGGATCAAATCCTAAAGATTGAGCCTACAATCTACAATCTTCATTATTCAATGTAATTATCTATCAAAATGAGATTAGTTCTATACAATTTTGGGCTTCAAATGAGCCTCATTGGTTGTCCGGTTTTATAGTTGGTGGAGTGACAATCTCATATAAGCAATTTGAAATCGTTGGTTCGAAACTTGAGCATCTTGAACTTGAAACTTTTTGATAAAATCTTGTTAGGAATTGATTTATTCAGAAGATAAAGTGAGTTGTTGAAGCACTTATGGAGAGCGTTGAGTTTTGTTTGACTAATAAAAGAAATAAATTGGTGTAGTTTTTCAAAATTTGGAGACTTACTTCTCATTCCCAAATTTGGTTATTTGTTATGTGAAAATAATTGATAACCAACCTACTTCCACGTCAGCCAAAAAACATAAATAAGTTTGAGAAATATGCAACGTGTTTGGTTTTGTTTAATTGGGACAATAAATGGATTGAGCTGATTTTTGATGATTCGTAACAACTAATCAATTGGCCATAATATTGACACACATAAATATCCAGCTGCGATGTTAACCCTATGAATGATGATTAGTTCGCATTTCAATAAATTTAATCTTTTTTTAAACATTGAACTAAAAGGGTATTACAACAAACTGGTTATATATTTATCTTTGTATAAGAACACAAAATTAAAGATGCAATTTTCAAAATTATATTAGCTGAAACTGAGGGTGCAATGAAAAATGTTAGTCTTAAGTTGAGAACACTATATATTGTCTATTATACTTTAATCTTGTATTCTTTTTTATAATACTTTTATTTGTAGCCCTTAATTTTAATTGGACATTAACAATGAAGATGTTTTTTAATGAGATAATAAGACTGGAAATGGAAAGTTAAATGGAAGTGAAAAAGGGAAAGGGAGGTACACAATCATTGTGCTAGGGTAAAAGTAGAATAAAATAAAAAATCCAATGAAAATGGTGTTAAGAATAAAATACTACTCCTTTTTTTTTAACTTTTGATTAAAATTTTTCTTATGGGCCATTGCCATCACCCCCCCTATATAGGGCAATGAACAATATGCAAGATTACTAGCCATAATTAATTGGACCATACCTTTGGATCCAGTTATCCAATATGCAAAATTACGCGACAGATACTAAGGACAACGACAAGACATAAATACTTTTACAATAAAGAGTGAACTGCCTAATTGAGGCCTAGACTTGTATGCTCTCACTTTTGCAGTACCTAAACAAAATTAATATTACCAGTAGTACCCGGACTTGTAATTATGCACGTTTGAAGGTTTTTTACACTTTTCGTCACTTTTTCTGGACATTATAACCCCCGAATGGGTGAAGGGCTAATTCGTCCACACAGAATCTTTCTCTGTCTACTGCTGCCAGCCTGCGCAGACATCATTCATCTTCTTACTTTTCTTCTTCCCAAGATTGGGAACTAGACTTGTACGCTACATCATTCGTCCACATTTGAATTTTTTTTGTGCATCTCTTCTTCATCTCTTCCTTCCTCTTTTGTTCTTTTATTTGCATCTTGGGTTTGTATATTTTGTAGTTGTACGACCGCCACCATAGAAATGTCGACATTGTCTACTAATGGTTCGGAACAAGGAAATGGGTGTAGGTGGCTAAGATTCCAGTATGAGAAGTGTTGGTGTTGGGAAAGAGCTTGTTTGAAAATAGTTGCCGATTCGAGGCGAGCATCGTACGAGATGTTGTACTTTGTGTGTGAGAAGAAAGGAAAAATTGGTGGGTGCAATTTCTTCCGGTGGAGTGTTTGAGAGACTGCCCAACCGAAGGTCCGGCGGAGTGTTTGAGAGACTGTCCAACCGAAGGAAAAGTTCAAAGCAATGGAAATTTCAGTGAAGAAGGTAGAGGTAGAAGCAACAACAGATTGATTGTTTTACTTGCTTTTGGTGGTTTTCTTTTTGCACTTTTTGCCTTTCTGATTACTTTATCAAAGTAATCAGTATGTTGTGTTTTAATGTAATCATATAAATTTTAGTATCTTGCATTGTTGACTATTGTGTGAATGTTATGGATAAGTTTAGTTTGTCACCTCTAATCTCAACAACACACAGAATGAGCACTGAAACCTAACAAAAGAGAACATCATTTTGCATACCCAAGAAATTAAAATCACAAAGATAGGTGCCCAAATTTTGTGGAAATGGAGTCCGACGGTGGATTAGGTTCTTCCATCTCTTCCGGCGAATTAGGTTCTTCTTCCATCTGCTTACTCTTTGTACATGAACTAATATTAAATCATTTCAAACTTTGTCCAAAAATCCACTCAAATCAAAATGTAGATGAAAAGGCTGGCAGCTGTGGCAGCTGTAGACAGAGAAAGATATTGTGTGGACGAATTAGCCCTTCACCCATTGGGGGGTTATAATGTCCAGAAAAAGTGACGAAAAATATAAAAAACCTTCAAACGTGCATGACTACAAGTCTGGGTACCGCTGGTAATATTAATTTTATTTAGACACCGCAAAAGTGAGAGCATACAAGTCTAGGACCCAATTAAATAGTTCACTCTACAATAAATTAACAAAAGACAAGAAATAGACAATACTACAGTAAGACAACATCGACCTAAATCCGAGTTGACTATATAGCAACAATAGCCAAGAAGCAGAAATTAGTACACAAGAGAAAGTGAAGTTAATACTTATCCTCTCCCAAAGTTTAAAATCATACTACGTATGTTTTTGTGAAACAAAATAAAATATATATTTTTTTAAATACTCCTATGATTACGAGATTTCATTACTTGAGTCAGTCTTAGGATTTAGTTTTTTTAGTTTGGTTGACTGAAAGTAGAGTCGCACCAACGGTAGTGAGAGCGTTGTTTTCATATATGTGCGATTATTAGGAGTATATATTTAATGAACTATATATTGATTTATAGGTGAGCAAAATCAAATATGTTTACCAACATAAGTTTTCATAGCCAAGAAAAGGACGACATTGATGTGGTGTGCCAGCGGCAAAGCTTCAATTTTTCGAATTCTTTATGTTACCCATATGCTTCCTTCAAGATTGTTCCTCTCAAAGCTCAATTAAATATCTATAATCAAAAGAATAATATTAATAAGATTCTAAATATTTTGTTATTTCTAGTAATCCGGATTTAAAGAGAAATAATATTCTCTGTTATTGTTCTTTTCCGATAAATACCATTCACAATGTACTCAATATTATAAGGAAGCTATAAAATTAAATCACTTTATCCAAATTTTAATACTCTACCTATACTCTAAAAATAGAAACATTTGAAACTACACAGATTTTAATGTAAAATTAGTTAAATAGAAGGTATAGAAAAAAAAGTGTGTTGATGAAAAATAGGTCTTACTTTTTAGAAAGAAAGAATTTTTATAAACTATAAACTTTTTATTTTCATGGAATGGACCAAAAGAAAAAAAAAATTCTATTTTTTTGGACAAATGGAGATGGAGTGGTATTTTATTGCGACAATGTAAGTAACAATGCCCGACCTTAATATAAAATTCATCCATACAGTATATCCAAAATTCATCCATACAGTATATCCAAATGATTTCATGCTAGGAGTCGAATTATAGCTATTTTTCATTTCATACAAAAACCAAAATAATCTCTAGCATTCGGGGAAAATATGCATAAATAAGGTCGTGACGTTTCCATTTGAGTGGTGCTGTTCTACACATGTGCAGATCATTTAAATAAAGGAGCTCTTAACTTAATTTAATATAATAATTATAAATAATTTATGATTAATCGAAATAAAAAAGTGCAAGTAACATGGGATAGAGGGAGTATTTCGTAACCCTATAATATTAATCCAAAGCCCAAATACGATAAAATCTAGATTCAACGTATCACAAATTAGGTTGGGAACAATTATTTAATCAAACAACGACCAAAAGTTAAATACCTTATGCCAACCTAATAAGGAAAAATTCAAACTCTTGCAACACCGATTAATTTTAAAATAGAATTTTATTTTTGTTTTAATTTTTTGAGCTCAGCAAGTTCAATCTCAATATTTACTCCATAAAATGCTAATGGAAGCTGGTCATCGATTTTAGCTTCGACTTAGAGCAACGTGACAATCACGTGAATGAAAATAATCGTGTAGGGGAAAAGGATAGAATCGAGGGAGAAAGCACCAATCCCGATGCGCTATTTGTCCACGCGTATGTCCACGCTGTCAATATTTATCCGTACCATACCTATGATTGAAATTGATCTATAAAATTCTCTAATTTTGTGGATGCTACCTCAATATTATTGCTGATTTTAACTCTACAAAACAAAAATTGGGATTGAGGTTATTATAAAAAAGATAAAAATATAGGAACCATGAAATTTCTCCAGACATGACCTAGCAAAAAAAAAGGTTCTTCGTAGAATATATAGGAATATAATTCACACAAAGTTTCCAGCAAAAAAGGAATGTAAAAAAGGCATCCACAATCATTAAACATACATATATAGGGCATATATATATTGAGAATAGTAAGGTTGCATTTTCTATAATATGAATATAACGAATTTATATAACAAAGAGATGATTTGATTTTTACCATATAATTTTGGACCTAATGACAAAATTGAAAAGATTTATTAGTTTTTATTATAAAAAGTTCATTACAGAGGTGGATCAATCTTCATGACTTATTATTTATTTACTACCTTTAGTTTATAAATCTACGATTATGCTTGAAGCAAAAATAATACAACAAACATTAAGTTGTTGAGTGTTTATGAAGATAAATTTAAGTGTTTTATATTTGTTTAAAGCAAATTACTCGATTAGATCATCACCTTGCGATTTTAAAAATACTACTCCATTATTGTTGGATTTGGAAATCAGTACTAATGATAATAATAATAGTTTTATATGTGCCACGTAATGCTAAATAATAAACTGATATGATCATAAGATAGCTACAAACGCTTGCCTCTCATTACAAATTATGACATACATTTTGAAATTAGAGGCCATCAAGTAATACTTATGTATTAATATTGCCGAAGCCTTTTTCTTAATTGAAAATATAAAGTATAATGCGACTTTATGGTTTAGCTAAAAAAATCGACTATACTATATAATATTACTCATAATTTGATCTTTAATAGTATAATTTTATATCTTGTAAAATCCAACAGCGGTCAAATCAAATAATTAGTAGTACTATCAAAATTAGTAGTATAAGATATGGATATGTCACATTTTCCGATTCTTTTGTTTTATGAAAGAATCAAACCTTGATTCACAAATCTAATTAACAATATATCTTGATTCACAGATCTAATATACAATTATATGGAGTACTAATTATATTCAAAACAAGAAAGTTGAATTTTGTAATACTCCATAAAACGGCATACTCCACAAGAATTAGTAAGTTTGTACATATAAAACATTTCATTTTTTTAACTAGATTATTATATAGTGGCATAATACATACTAGTGCACCAACTAAACACTCAACGTCAATAATAAAAAAGAAGCGTAAATATCATTTTGTGGG
Source organism: Salvia hispanica (assembly GCF_023119035.1). Classification (NCBI taxonomy): domain Eukaryota; kingdom Viridiplantae; phylum Streptophyta; class Magnoliopsida; order Lamiales; family Lamiaceae; genus Salvia; species Salvia hispanica. The sequence continues at coordinate 158,743 of NW_025951879.1, forward strand.
CCTAAATAGCACTACAAATTATGTTTCGACCCACTTACCGTTTGTCTCAAATCAAGTGGCATACAATGATACTTCCAATTCTTTATTCGTCTCTTTTAATTGTTTTTCAAGTTGATTTGTCATTGTTTGTTTTTGCTATTTGATGCTTTCCTAAGTTCATTTTCTAATTTGGACTTAGTATCATGGACATTGTTGTCACGTCACGCTGGACGAAAATAATCTGACTTTTGTAACACGGAATTGCATTAGGAAAATCTCTTTTGATGAGTCAAAAAGGAAATATATACTATATTCCAATAGAAGAAATTTGTACTAACTGTTTTGCTTTCACATTTCAAGCAACGTGTAGTAATTAGTAATTTAGCCGTGTGTAAGATTAAAAAAAATTTAGTTGGAATTTTATTAACAATAAAATCACGCAACCACATTATGATGGACAATCACATAAATAAACTAAAAAAATAAAAACTCTTAATTGATACTCCTACCATTCAAATACTTTTACATATTACCCCATCAATTTTGGATTAAAATGACTATTAATAAATTATAGTTAAATGATTTACTACATCGACAAATACATGGACTTTTGCTTGTTTATTAATATTCGTGGCTCACTACATTATTCTGGTTTAATTAACATCACTCTTTTATTAGTTACAAAGTTCAAATTCAACTTGAACATATCTGAAAATGAGGGGGCCAGATTAACTTAATCAGTTCAATTAATTTATGGGAAATATTTTGTTACAATGGAAACATATGGAACTCTTTTATTAATTAAAAAGGTTTAAATTAAGTGTAACGTATCTGAAAACGAGGGCCTCAAATTAACTGAATTAGTTAAATTAATTTATGTGCAATTAAGTATTTTGTTTCTTTAGAAAGAAATCGAACTTTAAATTTAAAATTTGAAATTTGACTTTTCAATTTTGCCAATCTATTCCTAAATCTCGGCTAAGGGTACATCTTAATTACTAGATCCATTAAATTTTTAAATTACAAATATATCCTACATGTATGGACACATTAGGTATGAGTATGACTAGCTCTGCCCTATCAACAACCATGATAATAAAATACACCAAAAAGGAAATGCTATAACAAATTAGTGAATGTTGCATTTCTTAATCCTAACAATCGATTCCCGAAATATATTCCACCACCACCCCAATTTCAGTTCAAAATTCCCCTGTATCTTAGTGGAGATGATAATTTAATTCAAAATATAATTAATTTAAAGAATATACTAATTCAGCCGTCTAATAATAATACTAATTCAATTTTTGTGGGCTTCCACTATTATTAATCGATGGAGCCATTCAAGCAATAACTCCCGCATTTCCCGTCATCCACTCTCTTTTTGCCACAATTTTTTTACAATTAATATTAACAAAATATAAATATTTAAAAAGGAGACACTCCCTTCTCATTTTTAAAATTGATTTTCTTCCAATTGTTGTGCACCACTCGGTAAAAGACTAAAATCCCAATCCATCTCAGACTGAATTTCTCTTCAGTCTTTCTAGAGAGAGTGGTAAGCAAGAAAAGAAGCAGTCTTCCCTTCCTTGTGTAGTGGTTTTGACTGGGAAAAGGGTTTTCTTGTATTTCTTCTGAATTTCTTCTAAATCTGAATTCCATTACAAATTCCCAATTCTTGCATTCTATTGTCTTTTGTTTCAGAACTCTTGTCGCCTTGTTAATCATGGCCTCAAATTGATGTTTTCTTGAAAATAATTTCCACATTCCTTTATTCTAATCCAATTCCTTTAGTTTCCTCGATTTTTCCCAATTGTTTAAGTATTTCTAACAAATCCATCATTTACATACAGCTCATCCAATCCTTTCACATGAACGCCTTTTCATAAAGTTAAATATTTCTCGAGAATTTCATTGCCTATAAATATAAATACGAATATTCTGTGTGTGCTTCCGCCTTTGATTGAGCAATGGGCTGCGCCACGTCGAAGCCGAAAGTCTGCCGGAGCTGCCAGCGCCCCTACTCTCCGGTGCGGCGGAGCTACTCGATGCACGTGCACCACCCGCCGCAGAAGACAGGGGACAGCTACCATCTCGTCGCCCTCACTTCCTCCACATTGGGATCCCTCAAGCTCGATCCCCTCATCCAAACCCTCGCCGCCGACAAATCCACCGACGATCGGAATCAGAAACCGTCAATTGAAGATGCAGAGATTGAGAAAGAGAAGGAGAAAGAGGTAATTCCATCGGTGAAGGAGGAATTCGCGATGGGGATGATTGAGGCGAAGACATGGTCCCACATGATCGACTCCAAAATCCCCAAATTGCCCCCCATGACTCCGGTCATTACTCCGCCGGGTGAACCGGAGACGATCGACGCTTGGGAGATGATGGAGGGCCTCGAGGACTCCAGCCCCCTCCGCCCCGCCCACTTCCGCAGCTTCTCCTTCCACGTCGGCTCCGGCGCCGACGATCAGCCGACGCCGCGCGTCAAGGAAATCAGCGGCGGGAGCAGCAGCAGCGACGGTGACACCGAAATCAGCTCCAACGACACCTCAATCGCCTCCGAATTCGACACCGGCGTGATCGCCACGCTGCGGAGGGCGCTGGAGGATCTCCCGCCGGCGAATCCGTTCCACCTCCGGCCAATCGGAGAAGACGAAAAACAGAGCGAAAAGGAGAAGAAGGAAAAGGACAAATTGATCGTGTATTTCACGAGCTTGCGCGGCGTGAGGAAGACGTACGAGGATTGCTGCCACGTGAGAGTGATGCTGAAGGGACTGGGGGCGAAGGTCGACGAGAGGGACGTGTCGATGCACTCCGGCTTCAAGGAGGAGCTCAAGACGGCGCTGCTGGCGGCCGAGGCCGGCGGCATTGGCCTCCCCAGCGTCTTCCTCAACGGAAAGCTCGTCGGCGGGGCCGACGAGATTCGCCGCCTCAACGAGGAGGGGATGCTGGGGAAGCTGGTGGAGAATTGCGAGCCGGCCGATGAAGGAGGGCTCGCGGCCGGGTGTGAGGCGTGCGGTGACGTCAGGTTCGTCCCGTGCGAGACGTGTTCGGGGAGTTGTAAAATATACTATGATGCGGATTCCGAAAACAAAGACGAAGACGAAGATGGAAATGATGGCAACGACAACGATGACGGCGACGACGATGACAATGAGGAATGCGGGTTCAAGAGATGCCCCGATTGCAACGAAAACGGGCTTATACGATGCCCGATTTGTTGCGATTGAAGAAAAATCAAACCATCTTGATTTTTGGTTCATATACAATTTTTGGGAGTTTAATTTACATTAAAGTGAAGAAAATATTGCATTTCTTCAGTTGATGCTGTTTGTTGTGTTCAAGCATGAGTGTGATACATTTTCTACTTAATTTACATCAACATAGATGTTTGATTGCTGTAAATACTGTAGATTAGTGTATTGATTCTTAATACATTACTAATACTCTACTAGTAGTATTTGTTTGTTTTCTTCAAATTAATGTTAATCTGAGCAATGTCTTCTCGTTCTGTGTTCTGCTTTTCAATCTCCTATATTATGGTCAAATAAGACCTTATTAGTCCAAGTCCTAATTTAATATACCTTTTAACTAAAATGAAATGTAAAAGCAAACTTTTTGTTTATTTATTGTTTGCTATGATAAATTAGACCAGGAAAGGTTTCAAGAAAGTTGTATGCAGGCTGCCAAAGTGGAAGAAAGGCTAAGTTGGAAAGCATGAAAACCTGGTTGTTTGATTTATTTATTTTTGTTTTATTTAAATTGGAAAGCAAGAAAAACTGGTTGTTTGATTTATTTTATTTTATTTTGAGTTAATATGGTTGTTGAAATAGAAGAATGTGTTGATATCTGAGTTCTGCAGTTGTTGGACGGCAACAATCATTCTCGTGAGGTTTTAGTGGTGGCCGACTTCTTTAATTTATTTAATTAATACTCGTAGATTAATTAATACTATTGTTATAATATCTGCGACTGAGTTTTCAAGAAATTAAACAGGGTGGTGGGAGTGAGACTAGTCGTACATATTAGGTGAAAGATTGTGGTCAGCGCAGTCAATCCGGTTTATCTGGAACTTAACCTATTCCACTTTCCCTTTTTATGAGTAAAAATTACTACTACTAGTATTGGTTCCCAGTTCGCCTTAAACCACGAAGTTGGAACCCTTTTTTAGTCCGCGAACTTTGTATAGTAAGATGATTGTCTTTCTGTCTAATAGATCAAAGTCATAAAAAAGTACTACGTATTACTATAATCTGAAAAATTTTAGCATAAGTCCCGATATTCTATCTGATGATACATGTTCGATCATAGCTGGCTCGACCGATATTGAGATAACCTCACCAAGCCCATCACCGCAGACCCATCAGACATCCGCGACCTTAACCAAATGCTCGAAAAGAAACACTAAACCCATCCACGACCTCAGATATCAAGGCCTTCTCAAGGGATTATCATTCAAGATATATATTTTACTTTATTTGCAAGATATATTTTTATGATGTCATCTTCTCAGAGTTTTCTCTGTTTTTAGTATTAATTTGAAACGCAACAAATTGAAATTGGAGTACGATTTATACACTAAAAGTTGAGATCTGTATTTTCCTATATTTTTTTGTTGGTGCAAGATTATACATCCAAAGTTGGCACGATAACGGTAGTGCTGATGTACATGTACTAGCTGCAATGTGTATGGTTTTTACATCTAGAAATTATAATATTAGAATGAAAAGGTGAATAACAGTTGAAAACTTGCATTGTAATTTATTTAGGTGTTGCAATTAAATTGACCGCCAAACAATATATATAAACACATATATTATCATTAATTCAACATGTGCAGAGGGTATAAGAAAGTGACAATCAGTTTAACTCAAATTGTTTGCATTTAAATGAAATTATTGCCTTTTAATATGTGGAGTGACTTTTTTATTTATAAACAATTAAGGGTGCATCGAAGCTGAATGTTACAGCAGATGGCGCTCCTCAAAAGTGAATTAAGTTTCAACAATAAGGTAAAGGCAATCATATACATTGAAATTTAGGGATATATCTTGTCAAAAAAGATTTTAAAAAAACAAATAGATAGATAAATCATACTAATAAGATGACAAATGTGTTTTGACAAGTGAGATTAGAGCTACCGAATTGATTGATGGTGATGCAACACATGGTTGAAAATTTGAAATAATAGGAGATTATTATTTACCATAATGTTCCATTTTTTTTGTAATAGTAGCTAGCATTTTCCTGTGCCTCAAGGAGAATGTAGATCAAGTTTTATGTGAAAAGAGAAATAGATTGAGATATGGTTTTTAATAAAATAATTTCTGATCACATATTTGCAATATTTTGTAGCTTTACTCTAGCATGATTGCTTTTTAAGAAAAGACAATATTTTTTTGATATCAAAAAGAGAAATCTTTGGAGACCCCTAAAATAATAGAGGTCTTAAAACAGAGGAATTCAAATAGTATTTTTTATTTGATTTACTTGTAAACCAATAAAATAGATATATGTATTTTTGAAAGTTGCTTTCAAAGGGAGCTGCATATATATAGCATCTTTCAGTAATATTAGTACAAATGAATCAGAATGGGGTCATCGATGTTAACCATTCTTAAATAATCTGGACCAGTCTAAATAATAGTAGCACTTTGAGCATTTTGCTCCATATATATCTTGAATTTTTCCTGTTTTAAGTACTTTCATATCTAGATATTTATGTGCTACTATAATGCTACATCCACGAGAACCCTTCTTTATCATAGGAATCATTTTCAGTCATTGGATGATGAAGATTATACGATTGATACATCTATCTTATTGAATGAATACATATTTGGGCTCTAAAAACATGCTAGTTAGACCGTTGTGATTAACGCCACTTAACAACCAATTATAACATCTTAGGACTCGAAAATATGTCATGATTCCTTCAATTTGTGTCATGCCGAAGTAAATTCAATTCTATGTTGAAATAGATTTTGAATTTCCAATGATGCCTTTGGTTTTGAATAGCAACTATCATTCACTTTTTCTCTCCTCCGATATCTCAGAACCTAAAAATTTTGTATTCGCCATTTGTCCTAATAATAAATATGAAACATTTAATTTTTTGGCACGAGATTTTGTACATTGTGTTTTATGTGTTAATGAAGAGAAAATAAATTAAGAAAGATGAAAAGGTAGAGATGTTGTTGTTTCCATTTTAGCAAACATTTCATTTTTAATGGAACATTCTAAAGAGGAAAATGTTTCATTTTCAATGGGACACAATGATGATTGATGAGTGTAACTCTGTCGATTTAATTTTTTTTCACAAACTATATACAAAATTAAAGATAATTCTAAAGAAATCCTAATTACATACTTATATTCATATGAAGAAATTTGCATGAAAAACATACCTGAGTTTTGCTGAAGTAGTTTCAATGTAACGCTGACGTGTATTTTATCAAATTTGCTGATGACGTAAGTGACAACCGAAACCTGGGTTAATATAATTGGGCACAAAATTCAGTGTTATACTTATAAATATATTTTCAAATTAGTTGAAGGTGTCATTGACATCTCGCAATTACCCTTAATTATCCCAAAGAAAATATAGTAATTTTGGACAGTTTATAATCAACAAACAAAGATGAACTTCTCAAACAAAAATACCTCTCCCCAAAAAAATGAATGGCTGATCAGTTACAACTGTTAAAAGAAATACTGATGTATACGAATCTTATCATATTCATGTGGCCTTTATTTCTGAATCCAGCCCTACTACATAAATAAAAAATAAAAAATATCCATCAATTATTATACATTAGCAACACTGTACTCAAAATGTCACATTCAATGTTCCACCACAGATCACCAAATTGTTCCAAACCATCTAGTTATTGCAAATTAAGGTGTAGCAAATCAGCAAATATAATGTTATCAGTGCCTACTTTTGGACATGGTTGTTTTTGTTTCCTAAGTCGGCCGCAGCCTTAGACGCGCGGTCTAAGACGTCCGAAACCCAGAGAGCCCCTTTAGCAAAGTAAGTGCTGTTAACAACAGCACTTGCAGCCGCCACAGCCGTCTTCCCCGAGTACACTGCTGCAGTTTTAGTCATGTCGTAGACATGATACTTCTCTTCGATGCCCTTGCCAGCTTGCACTCCCGTCTGAATTTTGTCGGTCAGTCCAATTCTTTTGCTGAACTCTGCAATCTTGGCAGCTGCACTTGATGAAACCTGGTGGGATTCATCCAATGCTTTGGCTTTGGACAGTGCATCTTTCCCCAACACATACCCCTTTGCAATCATGTTTTGGACCACTTGTTGCACCACCGTCACCGCCTCCCCAGGGCTTGACACAAACTGATCAGACCGCTGTCCCTGCCAAGTACGAAGTTACAAGCTAATGCATCCAAAATTGAATTCTTCATGAGTTATGAATCAATTTCCATATGTACCAACCTCAACAAATAATGATGGAGATGGATCAACGTTATACGCTCCACAGCTAGATATCGCTACTGGCTGATTCGCAATCTCAGATCCCTGAAATTCGTTCCACATTCACAAACAAGTTTAGCTAAAGCACGAACATAAAACGAGAATACTGAGCAACTTATCAAGCAAAAAAGAGACTTACGCTGAGAAGGAGAGCAACTTTCACAGAATAAGCATCTTCGAATTCAACGTGTGCCATAGAGACATCACTACTCACCCTGCAATCAAAATTCCCATCCACATTTAGTACTAAATTTTTGTTTCTTGATTACAGAGTATATTAGCTTTCTTTACATGTAGAATTGACATCAAACACATTGTTAAATAGCATTCAACATATCAAAGATGAGTATATTGTTATATATGTTGGACTAAACATTTTATGAAAAGTTAGCAAGCCAACCTGGTGATTTGTAAGTGCCTGATATTGCCACAGTTGATGAAGAACTGGTAGACGTCTTCCCTACTCGCTTCTGGTGGAAGTCCGATTACTTCTACCATATACTGACCCCTCGAGTACTCCATTCAACCAAGAACCTTCTTTTCTTCAGAGACTCAATCCCTACAACAGAAAATTATTCATATGAAAGGCTACTACAATGTATATTGAGCAAAGTAGAGCTACAAGAAGGAAAGAATACTACAATTAGATGCTATTGTGATGCAGATGAACACTTAAATCATTATAGGATTTGTTTGAAACTCTAGTAAAGGGAGTTTGTATATAAATTAAAGAGAACTACTCACTTTAGTAGGAAAAACCACTGCTAATTGGTTTCATAACCAATTAGCATATCGAGACATAATATTTTAACTAAACATGTAGACTTTCAAGGCAAATCAAGCTGAGTGATGCACGCAAATAAGTCTCTTTTCTTTTGGCATCCCAATTCAAAGCACTAATTTTCTCATTCAATCCCTTTACTTACATTTTACATTTACTTTCATGTTCTATTTTTATTTGCATAATACTCTCTCCTGCCTACTTGCCCTACTTGTGCACAATCTTGAAACAAAATGAGACAATCCAAAAATGATTTAGAGATAATATAATTAGGATCGAGGCAATATTTTTGAAATGTGTACCACAAGTCAAAATTAATATAATTCTATTTCTATAGGCAGTTAGGCACAGATAATAATCTCTAAACTAGTTGAAGATTAATTCAAAAGGAATACAGAAAAGATGAAACCAGCACTTATCAATTTATCATGAATTCATGAATGAAATAAAAAAAGAACAAATTCCACAAAAAATCAAAATCAAGACATCAAACCAGGCAAATTAACAGTTCAAAAGCAGGCCTTTTGCAAACAGTGAAAATAAATTGCTAAAAAAAGGGACAATCTAAAGTGACTTTCCTCAGATGACTCAACAAGAACATTTCCGTCACACAAGCATAGAAATGAGCGCTATGAATATTCAAACATTTAATATACAGAAACAGCAGAAAATCTACCAATTTCCACCCAGAAACTAGTAAATTTCCTAATCTAGCTAGCATTAAAATTGAAAATAAGCTATCTGAAAATTCGGAAAATAAAAAGGAGAAATATAGCGAACCTTTAGAATAGGAAGAAGCGGAACAGATTGGAATTAGATATTGGGACCGATTTGAGACAAATAATCAGTTACTGTATAAGCAATCTAACGAATTGTTTGTAGTGTTTATATTAACGAGATCACGTGATCTGCACGTGGAAATGATCTCGGACCAATCAGATCTCGCCATGTCACCCAGAGCAGGATTAATGATCGTATCTGAAATCAGGTCGGGTCGAGTCGATAATCATTAATTAGGTTTGAATTTTATAATCAAATCGACGTCGGTAGTTGATTTACCCGATATCCCCAATATAATTATTTTATTACTTTCATTTTGCATTTAATTTTCTTAATTTTGTAGTACTAATCAAATTGCCTTCGATAGTTAATTTTCTTACTATTATCCTAATAGGATTATTTTATTACTTTTATTTTACCTCATTGTTTTGTTAATTGTATATTAAAACTCATAACGATTTAAGAGTGTCTATTTTTATACGAGGATGAAGTATGATTTTTTTAGAGCTAATTTTGAGCTCAGCTCATCTAATCTTCATGTAAATATTGTTCGACCTCATTAAAATTTCATGAATAAATCAAAATGTACGCTTGATATTTGATAAGCATGTTATAGAGCTTTAGTAAAAACTGGATTAAATGTACGACTGGAGATTCGTGTACTGACTTAATTGAAGACTCGTGAGCAGGTTCGATTAGCAAGATTAGGCTCGACTGACCACAAACTTAATGACATAAAAAATTTAGTTACATATTTTGTTTAAATAGAATAATCTGTTATGCACAAAATATTGTTTAGTCCAGTTATGTTTGGAATAAGCCCATTGGGCTGTGATTTACTTATTCAATTGTTCTGGTTCATAATCAGCCCAAATCTATAAATATACACATAATTAATTGGGCTCAGTCAGCCCATTTATATGTTTCAAGTCCATTAAGTTTATAAAAGCCCTTGCATCTTTCTTTGAAAAAAGAGTGGAGTGAAGATTTATTGCCGTATTTTTAGTATAATATTATATGCCATTAAAAGTTACGCTTTTCCAAATCAATAATTAATTGTGCATTAAGAAAATTTAAGTATATGTAGATTATTATACTCAAATTGAAACTAAGAATAATTGACAAACAATTGTAACAATCTTAATCAAGTCTAGGTGAAGGGTATTTAAAATCTTAATCATATATTCATATAACAAGTCCAAAAATCTGAATCATGTACGCTATAAGGGCAGTCACATTAGAGGAAAAATTTGAAATAAGAAAATAGACAGATTATAGAAGATTTGGATGTTAGCTAATAAGGTGACCAACACTATACGGTACAGGAAAATGTTTGTAGCGTCGTAATCAACGTGTTAATTAGCAATTAGTGACTACCTATCTCTAATTAATACGCAGCAATTATGAATGCCTTTTTTGATTAAGACACGAGTTATTTCCAAAAAGCAATGTCTCTATCTATCCCCTGTTGGGGGGCAGATTTGTCCCAGCAGAGATTAATGCCATTTTCCCAACACCTTCGTCATTAAGGGTTTAATCATGTTTTTGTATGCCTTAATCCTATCTGCACGACAATGTACAACTTACTTAATCTCGCTTTCACATCATGCTTTGTTTCTTAATCCCAATTGATTTTGAATCTCAATTTGCCTTCTTGGAAAAATGTGGCTGTGACTAAACATGATTTGATGTTGAAATTTTTTTTGGTTTTTAACATAACAGGCGATGAATGTGTGTTGATTGCAAGACAGTGTATTGATTTTAGGTGGGAGAAGTGAAATTGATTTAATTTGATGTGTTTGAAGATGGAGGAAAGCTATTTCGGAAAATAAAATAGAATAAGTAGTGGTTAAAGAATATCGATTGAGAAAGAGATATATTTTGTTCCATATACTTCCTTGTCTTGAATGCAACAGTGCATTATGGGGAAGATATTGTTCCTCAAATTATTATACTATTATTTTAATTAACACTCCACTTTTTATTTTAATTCGCTACATTATGGTTGAAATAATGAAGATAATTTAATGCATCAAAAAGGAAAAACATGACAACGTTGGCGATAATTTTAATTTATTTAATACGATCTCAAATATATAACAGAGCAAATCGACTCATATTAATTAATGTCGATCCGGATCGAATACTAGTGATGATCAACCTTAACATATAATACATAATTAAAACTGAAAAGACAGAAATAATCCTATATATAATAATAATAATTAATTAATACATAATCACTCAGATTAAGCTCCTAATTATGGCTGCTTCTGGACTATCTGCATCAATCGACGACAGTAGCTGCGACAGCCTCTCACTCAAATCATCCACCTCTTTGTGCAAATTTCTGATGTAGTTGCAAGTCTCTTGAAGCACCTTATTTGCAGAAGCCTGCAATTAATCAATTAATTATTAAATTATACTATAATAAAGGTTGAAACACTAACACATGCATGCAATGCAATGTTATGTAGTTATCAATTTTAGTACTTCTACTTTTTACTGTGCACAAACACATATCATGCATATTGGCTTTTCAGGCAGACACATGGCGCTTGTACGCGCAGGCGCACTGTACTACTGTCTGATGCGCCTGCGCGTACAATGAGTTAAAGAGCCGAATTTTGTTCATCAAAATATGTAATGAATCGCAACAACAATTAATAATAAGTTAAACACAGGTAAATTCAAAAAAAGAGACATAATTATTAAAATTGATTACATTGCCAATGGCAACAACAGCAGCAACAGCAACAACGATGATCGTAAAAGTACAAGTGGAGAGTAGTAGTAGTACCTTGTTGGAGCGGCGGGTGTTGCGGATTTCAGGGAGGAATTGGTGGAGTTTGGAGACGAGATCGATGATCTGATCGTCTGTGATTCTTGAGGTGGTGGACGATTGTCGTGATCTTCTCCCAGACATAGTTGAAGATGGATTGATTGTGTGTGTGAATAGGGGAAGTTGTGGATGTAAGAAGGAGGGGAGGAAGAGGAAGAGAGGGGTGTGTGTATATATATGAAGAGAGAGTGTGTAGATATAGAGTAGCTAGAATGGTAGGAGGGGGAAGATAAGAAAATGATATGTAATGAGAGGGTTATAAAGTGGGATGGACCAACGATAGATACATATTACTGCGAGGGGAGAGAGAAGAGCAATAACGAAGAAAGTGATGTTGGATGGGAAGAAGACAAGTGCATAGGGGGAAAAGCAGTGGTGTAGGGCTTTTTAGTTTTTCAATTTTAAACTCAAAGTTTCAATATTGTAAATTTGTAAAGGTAATAATCAAATATTTTTGTGATGGTCATTGTACGAGTTTTATGCAATTTAAGGGCAAACAATTGCTGAATGGAGAGTGTTTTCGACTAGAGTTGTTCATGTGATATATGATCGTATGATTGTTTTTGGAAATGGTGAAGTTATTGTAATTTTTTGGAAGGGTAAATTGTCATATAAATGTGAAATATATATGGTCATATTTTGGTCCTTTACATACTTCAAAATGTGAAAAATAAATCACGAAAGATTAAATTTTTAATTGTTGTTTGGAAAATTGAAATTTTCAATTGTCATTTTACAACACCGTTTTATTCATTTATTTAAAACAGACTACCATATCAGCACGTATCGCCGGAAAAGGGAAGGATGAGATGATTGAGAAAATTTCATATTTAATGATTTATTTTTCATATTTTGGGAAGTTTTGGACTAACAAGAATTTAACCATCTTTCATGATTTATTTGGCAATTTTTTCCTTTGTAAAAATGGATCACTCATCCCTTTAAATGAAATCTAGTAATATTTAGATGAAATATGATCACTATCAAGTCGATAGGGGACAACAAGGAATGGAGATTTCATTAGATTTTACATTTATTAATAGCAAATTTTTGAATATTCATTAATTTGGAAATGGGAAAATATTCTAAATGGTAGTAGTAATATTATTGTTTATTTAGTTTAGCTATATACTATTGTATTATTTTTTTAATGGTTTTTACTAGTATTCAAATATTGAGAATTTATGTCATATTTTGCTTTACTATATTGAAAGGAGTAGGCAACATGTGCATATTTTCATGGTCGTTGTGCATTAAATTTTTGTGCCGGATCATGAGTGAAGTTAATAGAGTAAAGATAGAAAGAATATAATGAATTATTCACATTCACATAATGCGAATTGGTGACATAACATGTTGAGTATTTTTTTTCATAAAAAATGTTGGGGTTGGGAACAAGAATTATAGACGTTACGAAAATCGAAGTATTGCAACTAAAACAATAATTCGTTTGAAATATGTTATGTTATGGTTGTATTTTGGGTCCAAATATTCTCGTACTAATATAAACACTTGTCCGTGTCACACATGCCTACAAAATCTAACTATTATGGTATGAGCCTTGGCACTGCACTAATAATCATGTTGAAATTAAATAAGATTTTTTCCAAAAATAATCACATAATAATGCTCTTTTGCGACTGGGATTTTGTTTGAATTCCTAACATTAGAGATATTCATTATTAATGATAATAATTATGTGTAACACAGTCAAGTCAATATGCATATTACATGTAGAAGTAGAAACATTGTGCCAACGTACAAACTTATAGGATAAAAATGTTGCATGTTTCTTTTTTTTCTTTTTTTTTTGGGAGGGGGGGTGGTTGTGTTAGAACATACAAACATGAACAACAACTAGCCCATATGTACTAACTCGGCTCACAAATTGATAGTTGTGCCCACATATCAGTACAAGTGATTTTTGCGTATTTTGTCTTCACTCACATGCTCACTGTGAAGTTCCTATGGTCACTAACTTAGAATTGCCAAAGGCTAAGCACGCTTAACATTGGAATTATTTTGAAATGGATGTTACAAAATAAAAAGATGCACCTTGTTAAAATGATTAGCATCTATCAAATTCGTTAAGCTCAAATCGAATTTGCAGTACTCGAGTTATATTTGCATATTCTCGGAAATTTCGTTCTTTTGTGTGTGTTTCGGTTCATTTATATCCTATTCGCTTTAGAAGTAAGAGTTCTTCTTATTTGTGTCAAAGCGCTGACGTTCGCTCCCTAATTTTGTCTAGGGCGTTACACCATATTCCTAAACCGCCACGAACCTCCACATGCAACACCTCAAAACCGCCTGAACCAGCATGTACTAGTGATTCTGATTCCATTTTCATTTAAATCTTATCCGCCTAATCGACCCCAATACACTGGGATGGCGATTATGGTTTAGCCGACTCACTCTGATTCCAAACCGGCGGTTAATTGTAGGTTCGGTTAAAATCAAACTTCTCTAGGTGGCAGTAGAATAGGCGTAGGCTATTTATTTTGAACTTTAGTACCCACGATCTAATTAATGTACTCAAATATTAGATAACTTATACCCCATAAGCATAGTTAGTTAAAGTAGTTATTTTCATTTATTTAACTTTAATTCAATTAAAAAAAAATACTAACTCAAAACAACATATTTATAAAATCTATAAATTGTTCAACATCAGGGCTCGGTTTAAGTAGGAAATCCGAAATTCCATCAACGCCTCTCCATCATAAATCATTGGTTGCAAAAAATCATTAATTAATTGCTACTTTAATCAATTTTGAATAATTTGACAATCAATTGGAATGTAAGTTGATGATGGAAGCCTTAAGTATTATGTATATCGTACTCAAAAGACCTTTTATTATTAAATTTCTAATTTGCATAAAAAAATTATGTTGTTCAAATGTGGGGCTATAATATCCAAGTTGGCTTAAGAAATTAATGTATTGTATTAGTTATGGTACTAACAATGTGGGCCTTCATGTGCATGTCTCAATATACAAGACCATGTGATCATTGGACACTTATCACCTATTATTAACTATCTATCAATGCAATCTTGTGACATATTTATTTTTTAGATTATTACACATCCCAATCGAGAAGTGTCGCTTCTTTTCTTTATATATTAATTAATTTTATGTTTCATTTTTGAGTAATGATAGTTGTATAAAGATTTTGTTGTTTTTTCGGTATAATTTTGTAATTACATGTACATGCATCTCTCTCTTGCCCACTTATATGATAATGGAGACTAGTCATCTTAACTCCCATCTTTTATCATCATAGTATTTATTAATTGGTGCTATTTTCCTAAATGTTTTCTTGCATTTATATATTGGGAGTACCTAAGTTTTGTTTTAATTTTAATGTATAGCAAAGTATTTTACAAATTAAAAAGCCAATCATTTCTTAAGATAACATTTGAAAAATCAAAAACTTTTGTCGTTTGAAATAGGATTAATTAATTTAAATTAAACCATCATATTCATGCATGTGTCGCATATAACATAATGTTTTGACAAACATGATCTGGTTACAAATATATGTTTTTCCAAGTTGTTGATGATCTATTTTGGAGGAATTTAATAGTTGTATATCATTTGGTAAGCTGGTGCTATTCCTTGATTTTGAAATCTTAATTTTCGATTTTGACAGCTTCGGAATCTTAGTTCTCATAATTATTAATTTTCTTTTGAATGCATTAAAATTGAGAGTCCACAAGAAATTGATTTGTGAATAGTGGAAAATATTGGGGCAGACCCCCACCCAAAAATAAATAAAAATATCTAGAACGATGGAAGCTATAAGTGTTTACATCTGTTCACGCATTTTAGTGCCCAACTCAAAATTGTAGGAGCATTTGTTTTAGATTTTATACATAAGAATTAATGATTGAGAAAAACATATTTTATGAATTTTTTTTTTTTAAAAATCTCTTATGAAAAATATATAAATAAAATTAATTGCACTTAAAAAAAGAAGAATTTGTATCCCTTATGAAATTCAGAGTAAAATAATTGAGAATTCTTATGTGAATGCATTTCTTGATTGGATGATCGATACAGCACTCGAGTTCAAAATCCATGAAGAGCAACATATAATTTTTGGTATAGTTAATTTCAACATGAATATAATTACTTTATTACCAGAGACTATAATGGCTAGTCCAATCTCCAACCTTAAATGATAGTCACTGGTTGGTGTTAATTAAGTTGTGCATACAGAAAACTTATGTTCTTGTTTTTTAAATTGTATTCTTATATTTATACAATATGACTACCTATGATTGGAAAAATGAAGTGTCAACTGTTTATCACACTTTACCAACTCTTTAACTTGATAAAAAGGAATTTGTCTTCCTAATTCCTAGCAAGGAAATTCAAATATATTGGTTTCCAATTTTAGAAAATTTCAGTAACTCAATATTGTAGGTGTTCACTATGGGTTAAGTCCGCGCGAATTTATTTTCGGGTCACTCCCAAAAAGTCTCAAATTAATTGAGGTTGGACAGGAATTATATATACCTTACAACTTCCTTCCCTCATCCAATGTGGGATGGTTTGTACCCAACAAATATTTGGAAATTTAAAATATTAAGCACATCACGATTTTTTTTCTTAATATTTGTATATGAGAGGATTTCTTATTTATTTTTCGAAGACATGCCTATATTTATACTATTTCACGGTTACCCGACAAATTAAAAAGTAAACAAAATAAAGTAATTAATTCACATCAACTTAGGGCTTGGACTTTCTTGTTCTTATATCAAAAGTGCTAGTTTAATTTATTGAAACAAATTAATTAGGAACCACCTCCAAATCATGAATTGATTTGAAATTAATTAAGTGGCAACTTAGTCTTGGTGGGTCTTCGGTAATTAATGCAAAAATATTAAGTGTGAGCTTTTACATGAAATAATGCATTGATTAGTAGTAATGACGTTCTCGTGTAGGTATTTAAAATGGCTCGCCGACGTTTGAATTTCTCTAAAGTTTAAATATACTAATTATCTAAAAGAAATCGGTAGCTTTAAATTTGAATACTATACTACATTTAGGCACTTTAATATGACAATTTTATATGCTAGAAAACTAATACTCCATTCGTACGTCATGTTCAATTTTCCATTTTAGCCCGTCCCTTATTAATTATTTAATTTTATTCACAATATATTTAATAGAGAATCTCACAATTCACTAATTCATTTTATGCATATTTTATTAAAATACTACTAATATATATGATTCATATACCATTAATTTTTTCAATATGTTTTTTTATATTTTTCAGATTCATATAGAAAGTACTAATGCTTTCTAAGAAAGTTTCATTCTAACTACCCGCTCAACTTATGGTAGTTTTGAGCTTGATCCTATTAAAAAACTAATACTATCAATCATATAAACACTTCAAATAGTCATCTTTTAAAGAATTGCAATGGATATAATCTTAGACTAATAATACCAGAATGAGTGTGCTCCCGGGCACACTACAGTCACCATCACAACTTCTCTATATCCAAATAAATGAGAATTTCAAGTTTGTGCAACATAGCACCATAGAAAAAAAAATCTTTCATATAGTTATGACAATTTTGTAAGTAGTCACATGATACCTCACATGAGGGGCAACCGTTTCCTAAGTAGGGTCCGGGCCAAACTCTTAGCAAGTTCTAGCGATCTTCTAGACAGATTATCTTTTACTTTCTTATCAATGTTTTAGATTCATAAATTTAATTTCACATGTTTGAACTTTATTCAAATATAAAAATATACATATCTTAACTTAGAGTAGTAGTTCAAATTTGAACTTCGTCAACTTTTTAACTCAAATTTAGAATTATTACAAATTTAATAAATTCAGTTATTTTACTTAATAATCCAAGTTAAATTTATGACTTATTAAAGTTGAAGTGTCTTGAAGACATATCTTAAAACCAATATATGCATACGAATTATCTAAAATTTTATTTAAATTCTGAAATTAACAGAACTTTTACGAAAATTACTAATGAACAAAGAAAATAAATATGATTATTAATTATTTAATTATGAATTTGATCAAATTATGAAGTTTTTTTTATAATTAAATAAAATAATGTAATTTTGTGTGGTAACCAAAGAAATTAAATATGCGTAACTAACAAATATAGATGAGGGCTACACCAATGGCTAGCCCCTCAATTAATTGTTTTCCTCCTTGTTAGCGACAAAACCACGAGAGAAAGGCAAATTTCTTTATCAAAAATCATGTCACATGGCTTTCCGACCCTCTCAGTACCCGACACGTGGCACTGCAGACATATTATTAAGGATGTAGATTTTCTAAAACAGGCAACAGATTTTAATAACCATGCCCCTGTCGACCCTTACTCACATGTCAGATTGCAATTCTTGTGGACCCCACCAGCCACCTGGGCCCACCAATTTATTTCTCCCTTCTTCCTTTTTGCTCTTTATTTGTTACTTACCTAATTTTCCCAACACTTATTTATTTTTATTTATTGGTTGCATAATAATAATAGTAGTACTACTATATGTTATCTACAACTTATATAAGCTAACATTATAGATGCTCATCAATGAACTTTAAAACTTATCATGACGGATGTCATAAATGTGAGGATAAAATTAATAAGAAATTTTTACTACTAGTTCATGTGAAGAATTGCTTCTCTCCGACGCAAAAAAACAATATAAGTATCGAATTATATATATGCAATGAAAAAAGAAAATCTTACACCACTTATCCGCAATAATTCCATGAAAAATAAAAAAGAAAGGAATTTTTATGAAGGGATCAACGATTAAATAGGAAGGTCACCTACATTTAGTCATTTACCATGAAATATTAAATGTGATATTTATTTCAGAAAGAGATTTATATCTATAAAGCAGTTATTCGATGATTAGGGACTATATCTGTCATAGTCCCGGGCTCCGACCGCGGACATTGAATCTAGGTGTGCATGTGCGACTAAGGCTCGGTACTCCAAGGGCTCCTTCAAGAAATGGCCCAATACTCGAACGACTAATCATCTAATCAACTAATAACAATTGACCAAATAGGAATATTGTTTGGTGAAATTTTAAGAATTGTTGTGGGTTTTACTTATGATTTATATTTAGTTACTCTCTCCGTTCCGGATAATTCGTCTCACTTTGACCGGACACTGGTTTTAAGAAATGTAATGAAAAGTGAGTTGAAAAAGTTAGTGGACTGTGGATCCTACTTTTATCTATTAGTTTTATAATAAAATGTGAGTAGGAATGGGTTAGTGGAATATGGAATTCACTACTAAAAATGGTAAAAGTGAAATGAGACAAATTATGTGGGATGAACCGAAATGGAAAAATGGGATGAATTATCCGGGACGGAGGGATTATCTCTTATTGTATTGTAATGTACTCCACTTTATAAGAAAAACATATCATTTATTGTACTCCAAGATGTGTTAGATCAATCAACATACGCATGTTATAACCAATATTTAACTCTATGATGATAATTTAATAGTCAAATTTGTCATGCCTGAATTCTATGAATCCAAATTATAGATTGAATAACCTAACAAGTGTCGATGTAAGTAACGTAACAAGTGTCGATGTAAAAGTCACTACATTTTTTTATATGGGATTGTATAACTTAAAGTCCTATTTCATCCAAAATAATCTACAAAGTACTCATAACTTACTGACATGAGATCTAGTTTCTGGTCTTATGGTGTAAAAGGTCGAGCCTTCTCTGAACAACCCCAAATATACATAATTCAGAAAGAGTGATGACATTTGCTTTAGTAGATAATCGGTGTAGGTTTTATGTTGCGGTCTTAATAGATTTTGGTGAATTAGAATGACTGATCATGCTTTTAACCATATTCTCCAATGACTTTGTGGTAGGATTATCAGACACAGTGTAATTAGGCACGATTCTAGATTAACGATGTATTATGCAAGTAATGACGACCAAAAGAAATAAGTAACATACTATTATTGATAATCAAAGATGTTGGACCTCATTTAGAGCTCAATTTTCTTTGATTCGTTGTAAGTGATCGATTTTCTCTGCTAATATCAATAGAACTCATTATATTGAGGGACATAATAATTGATGGATATATAATTGTGTGTTTTGGTATGCTCGTTGCGTATGACTATCACGTGATACTCTATTTTTCTTATGCACTTTTTGACTACTCAATTTTAAATTTAATTTATTTTATGAGTGTAACTCGAAAAAAATAAATGAAGAAAATAAAATCCAAAAGAATGAAAAAGCATAAATATCCTTCATAAGTATTTACGGACTCTACAAATATTCGTATTCATATTGAGTAGATAACAAAATAATGTGTTTGGGTCTGGGCATATGATAATGTATAAATTTCACTCATACATACTGAATAATGCATATAATGTCCTCGACAAATTTGATTCGTCAATGTAAGACAGCCTATAACTTAATCATATCATGTTTTTCCAGATATGAAAACAATAGTAAATGTACAAATAAAACTTGCAGACATAAAAATAAAAGTGTGGGCATCTGAATTTATGCAAGTCCCAAGTGGGCCCTAAATGGTCTGGCTTTAACTATATGGGCTGGGCTATTATTGAGTTTTTGCTTTTATTAAGCCCATTTCATTGCTACTGCCTTTCTTATTTTTGGTTAGATGGGCTACGGTTTAATAATTGACCGAGCCCACTCCATTTTACATAATTTCACTATGTCTGAAACTCCAATAATCTTTTTTCGAGTAGTGATTAACTGATAAGATTTTTTTTTAATAATTGAAATAGAGGAAATGGTATGGATTGAAATGCTCCCACACAAAACTGATCCATAATCCATTGTTTACGAACAATTTCTTTTATATATTTGTATAGCATAAATTCAAATATGCCAAATAGATATCAGATTTAAATATTTTTGTAGTCACTTACTTGAACCCAACAAAACTTTACATCAGCGAATTGACGAAAGTATATAAGTATCTTGAATAAACGAATATAATTTAATTTAATTTAATTTCGATTTTATATGCTGGCAGGCCACGGCCCACGTGATTCAACAGGGTCGAGTTTCCAGAAATGATGAAATAAAGCAGTTAGCACGTGCTCTGCACGTGAAAATAGTTTCAACAAAACAATCATCATTTTGGACACTCATTGCTCTATTTTATAATGTCCAAATATTATGTGGTGCATACAAACCCAAATAAGTGTGATTCGTTTTTGATGTTCAATTCCACCCTTAAAACATTACTATAAATAAATGTAAAAAAAGGTATTAGTATTTTATGTCTTTGTGGCATAACACAATGATACCTAACTCCAGCTTTTTCTTAAAAAAAATTATGATACTGACAGAAAATTTTAATTTTGTTATAATTGTAATGTCTAACTGAATTTTCAATTTCATAGATAATTTAATATTACTATTACTATTACAATTACAATTTAGCTAGTTTAGAAAAATAGAAATTGAGAAGGATCATCTTCTTCGGTCTATGCCTACCCTTTATTTAGATAAACGATTTACGACGAAATAGCAAAATCACATAGATTTTTAAGTCAAGATGTGAAAAATAGGAGTTTTTTACAAAACTGAAATTGGACGAAAGTTTAGTTATTTATTGATTGTTTCCTTTAAACAATGTCATTTTAATTGTCGATTTATTTGCCACTTCGGAATTTAAGAAGGTCACATTTGTAAATTGATAATAAAAATACATTGATAATAAAAATACATTGAAAATTTTGTTCCTGACATCTCATTAATTTAATCCACGAAATTATATGGTTGCATAGTGAAGAACAAGATAAGGGAAAAACATGCAATTAATTATGATCCTTTTTGTTGCATCTTTCTGTTATTTTTATTTAGTCTTTTGAGTATTTATTGTATACTACTCCCTTCATCTCTCATTAAAAGTCACACTTTTCCATTTTAGTCTGTCTCCAATTAAGAGTTACACTTCATTTTTACTAATAAATAGTAAGTAGGTCACACATTCCACTAACTCAATTCACTCATATTTTATTATAAAACTAATATAAAAAAATAGGTCTCACATTCCACTAACTTTTTCAATCATTATTTTTTTTACATTTCTTAAAACCTCGTGTCCGATCAAAGAGTGACTCCTAACAGGGGACGGAGGAAGTACTACCAGAGACCAACGCCAATAGAATTGGCCCAATCAATTTTCCCAACATTCTCATATTTATTTTAACCCATGTGAATTGTCCCTAATTACAGAGTAGATGAAAATTGTTGCACTCAATGTATAAGACTAAGAGAAAGAAAATGATTGAAGTATCATTAGAAAATAAAATTCACTTTATTGAAAAGAGAAACTTACTAATTTTGATGGACAGTATTAAATAGAAGAATATGACTATTTTTTATGGATAGAAATAATAACGAATAAGTCAATTTAAAACAAAAGTCTACCAATTTTTATGACTAAAGTATATAGTATATCATATTAGATTCATTTTGAATTGACACATGCAAAGTGTTAGCAACCTATATGCGTAGTATATTGCTATCTAGTATTGTTAAAAGCCTGAGTTAAGAAAAAGCAAATTACTTTCATGTGGAAAAAGCTGGTAGGGCACAACTTTACTAGAGGTGGACCTGGCCATACATCCATTATTTTGCTATAACAAGTAGTCTCTAGAAAAATAACTAAAATACTAGTGGTATGTTTTAAGACTTTATAATGTTTTGATTTCATGTCATCATCTAACAAAATTCAACAAAATAATCTATGTGAATATGATCTAAATTCAAAATCAAATAAATATAACAGTGAAAAAACTAATTTGTTGCATTATTTCGTTCCAACTTTTGATCCGATTGAATCCTATCGGTTAATACGCTATTTTTAACATCCATGTGTATGTCAATTTGATGCGTAAACAATATAAATTACACAATTCAATCAGAGAAAGCTAATAAATCTCTTAATGAACATACATATTATTTTATCAAACAAAAGAATGATTCTAATTTTTTTTCTCATGGTTTGAACGTTCTGAACTCTTTCGGTTTGCAAAATTGTATCCGGGATTAAATTTATAGTGTATTTAGTTCATAAGATTCAATCCCACAGCTCAATCCTAAATGGATAATCATGGGATAATTAGTAATAGCTAATCCCTTATAACTAAAATAATCTCACAACTCAATCTTAGATTGTATCTTGGTATTATTTTATTTTGGAAACCGAACACCACCTTAACATATTAAATGAACATAAACTATTATCTGCACACATTAATTAAAGTCTAATTGTAATGAATTAAAACCCTATATCGTAGTTTAATCCATATAGGAGTATGATTCAATAATAATGTCCTTTCCTTTTGTTTTCCTTTTTAGAGTTAGTTCATTTGCGCATTCACATGCATCATTCTCACCTTTCTTTTATGAATCCTTAGTAACATGCTAGGATCTGTCAACATTGTCTCTTGCCTTTTTCTCATAAAATTTAGACAACTCCTTTTTCTTACTAGTTTTGATCATTCGTTCCATCAAACGTCGAGCACGTGATCGTGCTTGTGTGCCCTTCCCGTAGTTTACGTCGCCATCTCCCAACTTTTTTTCGCTCACACAATCGATACGAGACAAGTTTCCTTACACTGAAGTTCGTTCGAACGTGGTTATATTGATTTTAGCACACTTGAGAATGGAGTGGTCATTCTTGAAAATACAGTCCTCACATCATCACAATATCTACATCTAATCACCATAACAAAATAAATTTTGAAAAAAAAGGAAAGTGAAAAAAAAAACAAGGGTTAATTAATAAAGCCGTTGCTAGGTTGAATTCATCTTCATATGCGATGATGTTGCAGTTGGAGTAGCCTCGAGTAAGCCCCCTCCGGCCGGCTCACGAGCTCGCCGTGGCTGCCCTGCTCGACAATTCGTCCATCTTGCACCACGCCGATGTTGTCCACCCCTCGTATGGTGGAGAGCCGGTGCGCGACTAGCACGGTGGTCCGCCCTCTCATCAGCCTCTCGAGCGCCTCCTGCAGGACGCACTCCGACTCGGCGTCGAGGGCGCTCGTAGCCTCGTCGAGAAGTAGGATCGAGGGGTCCTTGAGCACGGCCCGCGCTATTGCGATCCGCTGCTTCTGCCCGCCTGAGAGCTGGACGCCTCGCTCCCCGACCGGGGTCTTGTAGCCCTCGGGCAGCCCGCTGACGAACGTGTGCACGTTTGCGGCGCGCGCCGCCTCGATCACCTCGGCCTCGGTCGCTCCGTCTTTCCCGTAGGCGATGTTGTCGAGAATGCTGGCGGCGAAGAGGGCCGGCTCTTGCTGCACGAGGCCGATCTTGAGCCGGAGAGACTTCAGGTTCAATCTCCGAATATCTCTCCCATCGATCATGACTTTACCGGAGAGGGGATCGTAAAACCTCTCGATCAATGCTATCACCGAGCTCTTCCCCGACCCGCTCGCTCCCACGAGCGCCTGGCTCTGCCCTGCCCGAATCCTAAGGCTCAAGTCCTTGAACACCATCACGTCGGGACGAGAAGGGTAAGCAAAGTCGACATGACGGAGCTCAATGTCACCGCGAACTGAATCAACAGTCTCCGCCTCTGGATCATCTGGATCAATCCTCGTGGACCGGTCTAAAATCGAGAAGACCGAACCGACGGCTTCTCCACCCCTGATGATTTCGGGTGCGAGGCTGACCGTCTCCGCAACCGAATTAGCTGTGATGACCAAGACCACAAACACCTTGATGACCTTCGAAAAGGTTGATACGCCCTTGCTAACTAGGTGTGCACCGTACCAAAGAATCAAAGCTTCGGATCCGTAAAGAGCCAGCTGAGAGAGACCGAACAGGAAACCCGAAGACATGCTACGCGCGAGGCTCCGACGCTGAGGGAGACGAAGCTCGTGGCAGAACAGAGAGAGGATCTTTTCTTGCGCATTGAACGCCGCCACGGTTCTAATGTTGCTCACTCCTTCCCCTGCGATCATGCTCGTTTTCGCATGTGCCTTCGCAGTGTCCCCGGCAAACCCTTTGAGAGAGAGTTGCTGCCACATTCAAGACCAACAAATCATCAGATACACCATCACATATCGAAATTCACATCCATTATCTCACAACACATGAAAACATCAAACAACAACAGGCATTGAAAAAAAAAAGGAAAAAGAAAGTAAATTGAAACATAAAATAGATATAGTATTTAATTGGAAAGTGAAAAAGATGTGCTATCACGAGATAAGAATCTCTGGTCTGGCAAGAAATAGTTAATGGGAGTGGAAGAAGAGGCCATATTCAAATCAAAGACTGGCATTACAGCAACAAGATTGGGGCCCAGAGACATAAAAACTGACGCTCACTGCTCTCTATAATGGCAGAAACAAGGTTAAAAAGCTTCAGTTTTGCTACAGTAAAAGGTTAATAGTTAAAAGAATTGACTGAGAAACCAATATTCAACAATGTCTGCTACCACCACAGTCCACATATGACTCGGATAAGAAACCTGCACACTTCTCAGTCTCTTTGGGGCTGATGCAATAATGCAATCCTCTCTCTGTTATATGTGTGTTTTTTGTTTGTTATGTGTATAGTTCAAAGTTCAAACTGTGCGAGTTTCAAGGAGTCATGGAGCAGGTTTGAAGGAAGGAAGGAAGCACGTGTGAAGCACCATTCCCACGTTTGTATTCACTTCCTTGTCTTCTTGTGTTGGAATTAGGATTCCAAGATTCAATTTTTATGACAATTTGTAATTACCATTCTGTCCTCTCTCTAGGGTCTTATTAACTTTCAAATACCATCAAAGAAGCAATTTTTATGGGAAAAGAAGCAAATTTTATGGGAAAGTTAATACCTGAGCAAAGTTAATTGTTATGGGCCTTATTAACTTTCAAATACCAACAAAGAAGCAGTTTTTATGAAAGTTAATACCTGAGCAAAGTTTGCTAGGACTAGGAGAGGGAAGGTGCCCAAGATCAGTAGTGAGACTCTCCATTCGACAATGAAGGCGACGATGAATGAAGTCAGAAGCGACGTCATGTTCTGAAGCACCACCGATATCCTCTCTGCGATGGCAGATTTCACGTCCGCTGCATCGGTGGCTAATCGGGCTGCGAGGAGGCTCGAGTTGTTCTCCTCCTCGTCGAACCATGCCACTTCGTTCCTCAAAATCGCTGAGAATGATTTAAAAAACTAATGTCAAGAGGCTAATTTTCTAATATGTACAAAATGAACAAATGTAACATAATATACCTGCAAGCATCATCCTTCTTACTCTTGTGGTGAGGTTCTCTCCCATGATGCTGAAGAAGTAGTGCTGAATGAGATACGCGACGACAGCGTAGAGACCGGCTCCGATGTATATGAAGACGTACTCCTTCGTCTTCCGTTCCATGGCAGTGGGGTTGCGATAGTAGAAAACCTCGATCATGTTACTCATCACGATAGCAAAAGTTGGGCCGATGAATCCGGAAAGGACCGATCCTACGGCTCCCATGATCGAATATGGCCATTCGGGAGCATTGAGCGTGAGCAGCCTGCAGAAGTAACCGGCCGGTGCGGGGTTCTTCCTTTCGGTTTCGGCATTTGACACCATCTCGATACGACCATCAGCGCCCGTGCTGTAGGAATAGCTCAAGTTTCTTAGGCTACCTGACCGGAGGCTAAGAGACTTTGTCGACAACGAGTGACTCAGGCGCGTTGAGCGTGTGCGACGGGTTGAAGGGTTCGATAAATCTCTGTTACCCACCATTTCTTGGAATCTGATCAATGATGCATAGGCACCAGCTTTGGAGATCAGCTCTTCATGTGTTCCGGTTTCAACAACCTGCCCTTGCTGAATAACTGCGATGGAATCGACGTTTCTTATTGTTGATAGACGGTGCGCCACAACAACGGTAGTCCTCCCGATCATCAGACGATCCAGAGCCTCCTGAACGATGCTCTCGGAGCTTGCATCCAGTGCGCTAGTGGCTTCATCAAGAAGAAGTATCTTTGGGTCCTTCAGCATTGCCCTTGCAATCGCTATTCTCTGCTTCTGTCCCCCGGAGAGCTGCACGCCACGCTCCCCAACCTGAAATCAGATTGAGCATGTAAACTTAAACCAAACTCAGCTTATCTGTTGCATGACTACATCAAAAACGAAACAAACCTGAGTGTTGTATCCGTTGGGAAGCAAGGTGATGAAGCTGTGGGCATTAGCAGCGGATGCAGCAGCCTCAACTTCTGCCATGGTCGCGTCGGGCTTCCCATAGATAATGTTTTCGAGTATCGTGGTTGCAAAGAGAGCCGGTTCTTGGTTCACCAAACCAATTTGATTGCGCAGCCATCTAAGCTGCAGTGTCTTGATGTCAACATTGTCCAGCAAAATCTCACCTGTCCATTTGCACAATGTTATAGGAAAATCAATCGACTGGTATTTTGATACTCGCCCTAAAACTGTAAAAGAGCTTATCAACTTACCCTGATTAGGATCGTAAAATCTCTCTATCAACGAGACCACGGTGCTTTTCCCCGAACCACTACCACCAACTACAGCCACTGTCTTTCCAGCAGGAAAGAAAATGGAGAAGTCTCTGAAGATGATCACATCAGGTCTAGATGGATAACTAAATGTCACATTCTTGAACTCAATGTTTCCTCTGATGTCACTCAAGCAGTTGCCATTAAACGTGTCGTCAACTATGGTCGGTTTTTGCTTGATTATCTCCATCAACTTGTATCCAGCAGCTTTCCCTTTGCTGAACGCTCCAAGATTTGAAAACGACTGGCCCAAGCTCCTGCACACAAACTATCAGAACCCTTGCCTAAGAAAAAATTGAGCAAGTTTTAGCAATTTATCTTACATGCCACCAACAATGGCAGAAAAGATCGCCGTGAACGCCTTGCCACCATCCGTCTGTCCGTTTCTGATGAAAACACCGGCATACCAGAAAACAAGAGCCCACGACATGCATGCTATGCCATAGGTGCATCCTAATCCAAGCCCTTTAGCCATCCCAGCTTTGTACCCCAGTTTTAACGTGTTGTGGATCAAGTCTGAATATGCACCAAGGGCTTTCGTCTCACCAACATAGGAGTAAACCGTCCTAACTTGTGCAATGGACTACATTTACACAAAGAGTAAAGTAAATTGTCAAATGTCTGCAATGATGCAATCAAGCCACCACCATTGGCATCTTAAAACTAACAAAGTAACAAATGATTTAACATCATTCCAACTGTAGTAGTGCATGAAAATAGGCTCAATAAGGCTCTAGGTGAAGCTTCTTTAATTAACATTTCCACAGAAGAAACATGGTTGTGCAGTGCAAAAGCATTACAAAAAGTAGCAAAATGAAAGTAATGTGATCATTTTGCCCCAAACTCACCTGCTCAGCAATTATATTAGCATTTGCATATGATTCCCGACTCTTGGAGGTGAGCCCCGTGAGAGTGTACGCGTACAAACCACCGGCAAAGGCAATGCCGGGAATCACAGCCACACTGAGTAGAGCCAGCTTCCACGCCGATACAAAACCAACCACCAGCCCGGCCAAGAACGTCGAAAGATAATGAATGAAGTTGCCAACCTATAACCCCCAAGCACACAAAGAACACATTCAACTAAACTTTCACCAAAACTACTACAGTAGATATATAAAATAAAGTTACTTCTTTTAACATAAGCTCAACCTCACAGCATTAAATGCTAGTTCGATCTAGATAGATGATTCTTACCGTTAGAAACACAGTAAATGCACAACAAGAAAGGAATAATGCATATATCAAGATTTCTACCTTCTCACTAATGGCATCTTGAACAAGTAGAGTATCAGTTGAAACACTGAAAACGATATCACCGGTTCTAGCATCGGTGTCGAAGAATCCGACATCCTGCCTCAGCACAGCCTCCAAATACTTCTTCCTCAAAGTGCCAGCTTGCCTCTCACCGGTGTACATCCAACATGCGATTTCTGTACATTTGAGACAAGTAAGAATGAGCAAGAATGATACCAAAATTGATGAGTATGATCCAAGTGCAGAAAGGTTACAAATGGGAACTCATTAAATTCTCGAGTATCAGCATGGATGGAGATATGTGGTGAGATGAAATAAAAGGGGGGAAATTTTCAAGATTTGGACAGGTGATGAGGATCAAGACAAAGAGACGGTCCACGGACCACGTGCCACTGATCCGAATTGAACTGGCTAACACAGTACCAAATAATTAAAAAATTGAATTAAAAACACCACCCCACATTAATTTGCACACGAAAAACAACATATTTTAAAAAACAATTGCCAAAATCAAGAAACAGAAATTGCTAAAGAAATCTGAGGGATCACAAATTCAAACCTGCGTAGGAGGAGAAGCAGACCACGAGTCCAAGATACACGAAATACAGAGCATACTGCACCAAACAAAGCAAAACAAAACATGGCCTTCAGATCTGATCAATGAGTAGTAAAATCAAATCAAGAAGTTAATATACTATAAAGTTTGAACCTTTGAAACTTCATGGGTCATCTTGTGCAAATCCATCTGATTCTTCCCGAAGCCATTGACCATCTCGCCGAAGAGGAGGAAGAAAACGGGCATGGAGGAGCCGTGCACGACGGCGCCGAGGCTGCCGGCGATCATCAGCACGACGTCGTACTTGTCCGCGAACGAGAACAGCTGGTAGAACGGCAGGCTCTGCTCCTTCTTCTTCTCCGACTCCGGCATTGCCTTCCCGTCGCCCCCCTCCGCCATTTTTTTCAAAACTTGAAGAAGTTAAAAATCGAGTCTTTAGCAATTGGGGCGAGTAAAGATGCTAGCTTTCCGCCGCCGGCGACGAACCCAGCTCGATTAAGGGCGGTGCATGGCTATGCTTCTGCTGGGTCTTTCCCTTTTCAGCATATCAAGAAAGGAATATACGAATCTTGAAAGAAAATGGAATAATGGGATTGGATTGGATTGTTGTAGTAAATTCGCCCAAGCTGTGGAGGGAGAGAGGGAAATGGAGTTGGGTTTTACCGGAAAGAGAGAGAGAGAAGCAGCTAGTGTGAGGAAGGAGAGAGTGAGTGTGGGAAGAGAGAGAGTGGGTGTACTTATAGAGGTGAAGGGGGTGATCAGATTTAACTAAGGTTAAAGGGAATCTGGGAAACACATTGATATATGTGAGACTCCATCTCTCTTTACTATTTTTATCTTGCTGTCAATTTTTGCAGTGGCTCAAGGTGTTTTTAATTTTTTGGAATTATTTTTATGGGGAAAATCTTGAAAATTTTTTATTAGTGGATTTTAGCATGAGTAATTATTTTCTTTCATATTGCTAATGATTCTTGAAAACCGAAAGCATTAAGTGGGGATGATGATTTGGATTTTGGTTAGGTCTAGTTGGAAATAGAGACATCGAATGATCTTTTAATAGGGGTGGACTGCAAATTTAGTATTTGGTGAATATAGAAGGTATAATACGATCATTTGTAAAATTAAATTGCATTAGAGATTTAAGTATTAAATAAGATTCCAATTTTGTTGAGGTCTTTTTTTCACTTTTAAGATCATTTCCTTTTCATTTTGTTATTTTCAGCTCATTTGGTCATTTTCATCATCTCTTTTCTTATAATCCCATTCCCCTTTCTTAATCAGTAACTTCGTTTTACGCTAAAAAGTCAACTTATATTAACTGGAGAATATAAAAATTTAGGATCCATCTTATTAAATTATTTATAAAAATTAAAACGTGACTAATTTTGGAGTATGATCTATTATGAAAAAAGAAGATTACTACTATTAACAGAAGTAGTATAAATTGAATTTTTAATAGAATTGAATTTTTAAGTGTCATTTACTGAACTAGCAAAGTATGACCAACAAAATTTATACTCCTCTGCTAGTACTGCATTTAATTACTAATAATTAATCTTAGTGTATGTACCTAATATGGGAATGAAATTTCGTTAAAAAGAGTTGATATGAAAATGTCGACATCCATAGGGCAAATATAGTTTGTTATA
Organism: Salvia hispanica; assembly: GCF_023119035.1. Taxonomy (NCBI): domain Eukaryota; kingdom Viridiplantae; phylum Streptophyta; class Magnoliopsida; order Lamiales; family Lamiaceae; genus Salvia; species Salvia hispanica. The sequence continues at coordinate 189,610 of NW_025951879.1, forward strand.
CTGTCTCCATATTTACATACATACGTAAAATAATTAAAGCACTAACTATGGTCTCGTTAAAATCCCGTGGGTAAAATTGAAGCACTATTAAGTTAATTTGTCTTATTTTGTTAATATGTTTCAATGTAAATAATGTGTAATTTTAGCAAAAATGGGCATAGTAGGATTGTTTGTAGTAGTACTAAAGGTTTTCATACAATAATAGTAAAGCTCGAAACAATAACAATTAACGAGTTCCAAAATTTAAAATATTTTACTTTCAACACATCTAGTAAATTTAATACTAATATCTAATAAACACATGGAATATAAATTCATACTAGAGAATACTTTTATTAAATTTAGAATATAGTGTTACTAACAAGCATATAATATGAAAATAAAGAGCGGTGCTATAATTTGTGCATTTAATATATTCTGAGCTCAAATCAGACCATTCTCCCTGCGTTATAGTTAAAGATATTGGTGGAACCCCGTTTGGAATGGACACACACACACACTTCAATTTGATTGTGCATTTATTGCGTCTAAAAGGAGATATTTTTGTTTTCCCATATAAAAATCGAGCAAAATAATCAAAGTGGAGTGATGATAGGAACAAGATGTTGATAATTTATTTGGATTTGAGTTCAATAAAAGCTCATTTAAGCTTGTATAGTAAAATTTGTTATGGCTAAAGAATCAAGTTTGTTGGGTTATGAACTATAATTAGACCAAATTAAAGTTATTTCCTACACAAAAATGGTTACAGTAGGAGCTTATGACACTTAAACTCTTTGTTAAATACTCTTTCGTCCCATAATAAGAGTATATTTGATCATTTATGTTCGTCCCACAATAAGAGCTTTATTTCACTTTTACCGTAGAGGGTTCATAGGTCTCACATTCCACTAACTCACTTCACTTACATTTTATTATGAAACTAATATAAAAAATGGGCACATATTCTACTAATTTTTCCAACCCAATATTATTTACATGTTTTAAAATCTGTATCCACATCTAATGTGAAGATGTGATTCCCATTGTGAAACGAAAATAGTAGTAATAAACAAATACTCTAACCGTCTCTTTCTATTTGTCCCATTATTTTTATTTTAGAACTCATTTATTAAATGTTACTCTTTTATTGTTGCTGGTAAATGTGATAAATGATGGAAGACTGATTTGAGTAAAATGTGAATTTAAGATATCCAACCGATGAATGTCTTCTCTATAAATACATAGATCTAGAGATAGGTATAGGTAGATAGGTAGAGATGAATAGATAACAATATATTTGGCTCGATTAGATTTGACTATACAAAGTTCAGGACATTTAGCCCTAAACAAACATGAGTGTTTAATTGAGCCACATCCCACATACTATTAACAACAATTAGGATTCAAAAATAAGATTGTCGGTTTTAATTTTCTAGTTATGTGGCATGCGTTCTAATTGATAATCCTGTCTGAATATAATTATGATTTTGGCGAAATGTATGAAGAAAAAAACAAACACTAACAATTATATTATTTCACATGAGCAGTTTGCTTGTCTATTATGTCTACCTTTTGTAATAAAACCAAGTGTAGCATACAAGCAGCTACGATTAATCATTTAGCCCATATTTAGTTGTCAGGATTATGTCTGGGAAAGTAATCTGATTCTTTAAATTTTAAATTATTGTGTTTGTAAAACAGTTTTTAATCAAACTGGTAAAGTAATCAGAATCCGAGAACAAGGAAAATTAATTTTCTAGCGATTCTCAATCATAACTTTTCTTAGGTATTATTTTTCCAAGCTTTTAGGATTTGTACATATTTAAGCAATACAGCTATAGTTATTATTATTATTATTATTTACAATGTTTTAAAAATAATTTAAAATTATAAATCATACTTAATTTCACTATAATAAATAACTATAACTAAAATTATCATAATTATAACTATAATTTATAATATTTCATAATAGTAATTAATAATTTATTAATAATTAGTAATTAAAATATAATTATATTATATAAATTAAATAATTAATAATTATTATTTTATTTTATAAATTAATAATTAATCAACAAAGTCATAGTGCAATTCTAATTTATAAAATTTATTCAGTTATAATATCCGTAAATATTATATTTATTATTATAATATATGAGTATAGTACTCCATGTAACTATAATTATAATTATATTACTATATATTACGATGGATAATCCATATTTAAACTATCCATCGTAATAATAAATATAATAATATAAATATTAGGAGTATTATTTATAATTAAAAATTTATTAAAATTTTTATAATATTATTCTTTTGTAACAAATATAAATAATAATAAGTATATTTTTAGTATGGTGTTTAAATTAAATATAAATTTAAAATCTTGATATTGTCCAAACACAGTAAAGTAAAGTTACTAGGAATCATATTCTCGGGATTCATTTTCCCAGGAATCATTTTCCTGCCAACCAAACATGGCCTTATTTATATATATATATATATATATATATAATTAATAATTTTCCCATCCATGTACAAGTTTGCAATACATTTTCGGGTATGACAAAGTTTTTATGATAAATAGACTCTTGATTTACCATGCTTGACCTCCTCCCTGCTCTATTAGATCAGGGTAAGTGAGAGTATGATCAAAAGTTTTTTTTTTATCAAAAATTGATTCATTGAAAAAATATTTTATTTCGTATTTTTGTTACTTGTACTTTTAGTTTCATTTTTTTTGCCTTTGTACTGAGAAATTTAAATTTTGTCTTATGTACCTTTGATTTACTTTACCCATGAACACTAAGGGCAAAAACCCAAAACAACTATAGTATAGTGGGTGAAAAATAATTTACTAAAAGTACATCGAAGGAGTTCCAAAATAAATAGCAAAAAGTGGGATTTTTTTTCTCAAATAATACTAACAAAAGAATGTACTACACAGACGACAAATGTATATATATAGGAGCAAAACGTGCCTTTTTAGTTTTTACCTCCCATTAATTTACTTTGCACCTATTAAAATACAATATATTGGAGTAAACCATCCAATAAAAATACAGGAAAAAAAACATAAACAGTTCAATTAGTATTACTGTATTAGGACATAATTAATTTGTGTAAATCATGCTTTGTTCTTTTAAGCAAAAGCGTATAAAGACAAATATGCCCTTAAGATGGCCAAACTTTGTGCTTGAAGCATCCAGTCAAATGACAAATATGCCCTTAAGAGAAATTTTTCAATGAATAAAAGGACAAATCTTCCAATAGTGCATTTTGGTCGAAAAAAGACTATATATGATAGCCATACCCTAGTTCATATGTGTATCATGTCAAAAATCGTTACATTAATATTTAGGAATGTTTTTTTTTCTTCACGAGTATTCCTCAGGCGACACAACCATTTTATCATCACATCGGATATGTATAAAATATTACTACTTTCTTTTGTCCAATAATAGGGTACAATAATGAAGATGGTATTAATTTTATTAAAATATTATGTGGATATTTGTTTAGTGAAGAAGATAGTCTATCAAGGACAAATTATAAATTAAGATAGTGAGCCGTATGCATTTTTTAGGGGTATCATGAGGAATTGAGGATATATTTAAGGTGGGGTATTCAAACAAAAGTTAGCACACACTTTGTGGGAGCTTAATAAACTGTAAAATATTGAAATTTTACTATTGTTTTTATGTTACATAATAACTACATAATCTGATTATAATTATAAATTACTTCCATTTTAATTACAATTAACCCAATGTTTAATTTACTCCCAAGTCCCAATTGGTAAGTTCGGGTGTCTACTTTATGGATTTTTTGGTGTTAACTTATTTTACCGATTGGATTTTGCTAGACATTAATTCCAATAACACAATGATCATATCATTGATTTAGATTGATCGATGTCGTCCCTCATCCTTTCATAGTCTACAATGACATATTCATTTACTTTTTATATTCCTCTAAGGGTATCTCCACCGGCGCCCCTCCCGGTCGCCCGTTGGCGACGTCCGACCGGACGTCCGCCGTAGGGAGCGGGAAGGGCGTCCACGCCCGTCCCGAGTGCCCGTCGGATGGCCTCGCCCCTCAGCCCGACGTCCTACCTGACGTCCGCCACTGTGGCGTGGGTAGGACGTCCCACTCGGACGTCCCACCAAAAATTAATTAATTAATTTATTTTTTAAAAAAAAACTCTATAAATACGGCTCGTGTCGAAATTTTAATTAGTAAATTTTAATTTTAATTGTGAATTTATTAATTTTATTGCGGGAAGTTCTAGTGGGAAGTCCTAGTGAAATGGGAAGGGCTAGTGCTGACGTGACAGACAGTTTTTGTGGGAAGGGCTAGTGGAGGTCCTAGTGGGAGGGGCGCCACCGGAGACACCCTGACAATAGTCGGTTTCAAAAATATGATAAGATCACATTTTACAATTTTCATATTCTTCCAAATTGAATATACTAATATTGCAAATATAAATTGCATGTATATGCACTATAATAGTACAATTAAGCACTAGTTGTGGAACAATGACATTAATAAAACTCCAAAATTGTCCTGCAGTACCATCACACATGGGAATAGACTCAACAATTTTGAAGTTAGACATATATCGCTTTCCTTGGTTGTGATATTTCGTTTGAGGCCCCCCATTTTCCTAATAATTATATTCTAACACATGCTCTATACACCACAACTTTTACGGTCGAATATGATAAAACGCTAAAGTCTTATTTGAAGCATCAACATAAACACCGTGAATCCCCATATAAAAGTTTTAATTAACTCCCCTTGTTTCTTAGGAGAACGCCAAAATCAATCCAAACACTGTCCCACTCACGTACTCTAATTCTTGTATTCTACCATACCGTTTTTCTTTTTTACATGTTTCCTCCATCTACAATCAATAATTTTGGTAGATATTAAAAGTTTTATTGACATAGAGACTACTGATTATAAATGATAGAAATATCAGTATCAACTAAGCTTCATTTGGTACACATATATTGAGTTGAGTGAACACTGATTTGGAACAAAGCTTAATCTGGGAAATACGAAACGAAATAACTAAGTGGAGTTTCTACCCTTTAATTTGTACCATAGTAATTGATCATTTAGTATGAGTCCATTTTAAATAATTTTCGTAGACTAATATATGTCGTTGGTTAATTCCATATTAGGGTATAGGTAGTACTATAGTAGGATTTTATTTGACATAGATTAGTAGTTTGTTAGTCTATTTAGTTACAGTTTCTAAATGTATTTAAGCATATATTATAATTGGTTATATAGAGAGGGGGCAATGCATGTGCTCAAAGGTCACATCGATCATAGGTTTGCGATATTGCAAAATATGATATTCCTCCAATTATGAGAGGGTGTCAAGGATTCTCAATCCTGATTTTATGCAACCACACTAATTTTGGATAATTGATTTGTGGCATAGTATGTTTTAAGTTTTATTTCATTATTCCACATTTCCACTTAATTACTATACTATTATTATTTTTTGTGTGTGGTGATTTATAATTTTACGTAAGCCTCATAAATCACGGAGTATATAATATAGTCAAAACCTAAATAAATAATATTGTATATCTAATTAAATCCTAATTTGTGAGATTCTTTCCCCCCCCACCCCTAAGGTCGATACATTAAGGCGGCAAGCACGGGCTCATGCTAATAAAGAGGTTCATGACAAAAAATTGTTGTCATTTTATGTATGTTCATTGCAACATTTTATACTGTACATTATTTTACATAAAATCTCAACTTTTTTTCTATTTCGTTAAATATCAAAACTATTCTTTATTGGGTTCATTAGGGTCCATTATTGGAAAATAGCCTTTATCGAAAAAAAAAATAAGAAAATGAATTAAATTTTCCCAATTAAACCAACCCCGTTCTAGCTAGAAGGGAAAGATCTTGGTTTTTCTTCATAAAATATTATGGTACTATTATTAAATCACTCACTCATACTAAATACTCACATACACTTCCGAAATTGTTTTAGTCACGAATCACAAGTCAACATACAAAAATAAACGGAGTATACTAGTAGTAGTATATATAAATATAATTGTGAATGTATATAAAATTTATAATATAATTATAACATATGCGATATACTAGATATGTTGAAATTCATAACTTAGCTTAATAATTTAAGATAAAACTTATATTAAGCTTAATTAGTTATATTTAAATTCTAAAAGTGGACAATAGAAAAACTCATTAAATGATGAAATTTGGACAGATTTTGTCTATACTTTTTTTTGGAAAAAAATAAAATTGCCTGACCACATTATAAAAGCTATCAATAATTGGATTCTTGAGACGAAAAGTATAATGTATAGATCTCATGCATGGGTGTAAAAATGCCATAGAAACGTGGGAGGAGAAAAGGAAAAAACATATTATGAAGATCATATATGTAGAATGGTCCATATAGCTATTTTATTCGTAGCTAGACGCTATGTATAGAGTAGCATCTTTCTTTAGAATTATGATATCGTACGTAGTAGGAGTAGTATTTATTAATTTAACTTAAATATTCCTAAGCCACTCCATGATTAATGCATATGATAGCGTTTAATTTCGTTCGCCTACTCAATTAAAAATTCCATAAATTATAGCGAGTATTGAAGGTTTTTGAATCCCAAGTTCTGTATTTCCCTTTTAATAGAGAGAAATATACGAACAATCGTATATTTAGAGATGCCAATCAAGCCAATTTGTTGGATTTCGAGTCATGGACAGTCAAGCCAAGGTCCAAGTCATAATTCTGAACCCCGGATAGAAAATTACTCCATTTCCTTAATAACCATGTTATTGCAACAAACAATAGGCCATGTTTTAATCAAGACACTTGATCTCCCATTAGATGCAAACTCGAACGTCATTACACATGTCACAACATTTGAAATAAAATCTTACAATTATATTTGGATTACATGTCTTGAACTAGAGTATCATAGTTGGTAAGACGATTCTCCTTCATCTAATAAATCAGAGAGTTTGAGTCATCATGTGGTTAACAGGAAACATTATTGATCGTGTTTTAGAAGAAAGAAAAAAAAAACTAAACTAACATCTTTCATCTATCACACAAAATCCTCGACATAGGTATGTGCGATTGTCTAGCATCTATTAAAGATGTGATTTGAAATATATTAAGGATTAATCAGTGTGAAAAGACTCAGAAAATGAGGGCGGCCGCTCCTCCACTAATCATAATTTAACATTACAAAGTACATGTTTAAGTTAGATTAAGTCACAAAACAGACCCTAATGGTCTGCTAATTCTTTGACAAAAGTTTGAATCTTTTGTTACTGGGTGCCCGTGGTCTCTCATTAAAGTTTTATTGCATTAAAATGTATTAATTTGAGTTTAAGAATTAGGGTTTTGGAGTGAAAGTAAGTTGGCTTTATTGGTTGTGGTGTAGCAGCTTTTGGGGACAACAGATAAGCCATGGTTAAATAAATTAATCATATTTTATATTTTCCCATTAGCAGCTTGTGTAGGGTTACTATCTTCTAGCCATGTGCTTAGTGCTATGAAGCTTCATTCAAGATTCTATAACTATGTTACTTCCAAAAATCTTCCTGTCACTTAAGATTAAACATTTTCATGATAATACATCTTGAATTGTTGATTAGTTTGATTATTAAAAAGGGTTTTAATTTTTAAAATCCATAACCTTACTCCAAATGCACAACATTTTCAGTAAACACAAATCATGTATGCTTATATTCAAAATTGAAATCAATGAGTCTAGAAAAGGCAAGAGATAGCTAGTAAAGGTGGTAAAGAAGCCCATAAACAAGTACAAATAATCGCTGAGATTGAAAAGGTAAAGCTGAAATCCAGAGATGCAAAGTGTGAAAATAATTCAAAGACTGATATATATATATGAAATAGAAATGGTCCACCATATGAAGTGTAAGTGTGTAACTAAATAAATTATTTGAGTCACATTTTTATAACTAACCTGGCCATGTGTTATGGGCCCAATTCGAATGGGAAAAACTAGATTAATTATTAATTAATGACAGACAATTATCTTATGTATCACATCAAATAATATGTATGCTAAAGAAGATCAATTTTATTAGAGTTTCGAAATTTCACCATCATGAGCTAGCCTAGAGAATTGGTAGAACTCTCGACACAGAAATTCACAAACCCTAGAATTCTCAAAGTTAGCATGAAATGATTGCTTGGCGTGACAGTCTTCTTTTGACAATTGCTCATGATCCATCATTGGCATATTTCTAGCTTCCATTTGCTATGCACATCTTCTCCTTGGAAGTTTCATACTTTTGAAATTAAATGGAGTATTATAAATAAATGGAGTAATACTTGAAGGCAAATGACACCTAGTTTATGTACGAAATTAACAAAAACGATGAGCTACATGTTTTTTTTTAATAAAAAAACTCCCGGGATTCAATTTTGTCTACGTGCTAGAATTTTTTCACTTCATGTGGTGATAATGGTCTCGTCCACATGCGGTTGATGTAGTATTCTCTTCTTATATAGCACTTTCACTCCAATTAACAAACTTATAAGGACATAAAATTAGAGACGCTTTTAAAATGGCCAAAATTGATGACATAAATAAAATCGAATTTAACTTGTAAGTTGATGACACAATTGTCCATTACACCTTAATTTTATGGAACACTTTCATTTAGGACCCTTAATTTTAATTGTGACGTTAATAATGGAGACGTTTTTTTTAAAAGCTTAACCAACATATTTAGAAATACAGTTTAACGTACTTTCTTTAGTGTGTATAGTGATTCTATTTACATTTGATGTACTTATTCCTTAACGAACATTTAATGAACTTTATCAATAGTGTTTTCCAATGCAGACTACGAATTGGTGTCTCATAAGTTGAGCAATGGAATGCCTGTCTTTTTTATCTATATGTAGTTAAAATGTTGAAATTTTCATTACATTATTATGTAGTTTAAAGATTAAAAGATAACTAACGAGTGGTTGAATTTTCAAACTTTCCATATAGAGATCAAGATAGCGATTTGACAGTCTTCAAATATAAGTCTCACAACTTTCTTTGTCAATAGCATTCACTTTAATTTATTTTTATGTATATTGAGTTAGACATTACATTCTTCATTTAATTTATTTCTCAAAAAACTTATCACATTCGTTGTACATGTAACACTATTACATATAGCCTCACATAACAATACATTGAATTGGAAACAAATTAAATGTCTCATGGATGAAAAAGATAGCAAGCAATCTTACCCCAAAATGAAAGAGAAACCCAAAGGTGACCCTTATTTATGACCTCAATTCCACCTAACAATACCTTATCATTTCTACTTGTGTTAATCTCCATACTTCTTCAAAACAAGATTGCCTCAATTCAATTGGCATCTCAAAGTGATGATAGAGATGGCATTTTTTGATGTATATCATTAGTAGACATGTGTGGGGACACTCAATTTGCAAAGTTTGATGAGTGGGCATGAGTTGTTGTAATTGGGGAGTGAACCTTGTTAGTGAACACCATTCATATAGTGAATAGACTTCCCTTTGACACTTCACCAAACACTCTTGCTCTTGTATCAACATCCCTTTTGCCTTTTCATTTCACCACCACAACAATTTCTTGTAAAGTGTTTGCCCTAATATATTAATTATGCTTTTCAAAAAGTAGCATATGGGAAATCTCTCAAGATATTTACTTGTCCCATAATTGCTAATCAATTATGCTTGCATAAACTTTTATTTGGGCCACAGCCGACTTAGTGGTATCAAAAAGGCACTTGATTTGGGCCTACAAAACAACCATTCTCTGGCCTGATACAGTAATAATGGGCCAACTATACTTATGAACCTAATCCAAAACAGTTCCTAAACAGTTTACAATTATGAAAACAAGTTACAAGCGCTATAAGCTATCAAAAAGTATGTTTTTAAAACCTGAACTATTTTATCATAATCTTATAAGCAACAATCAATCTACAAAAATAATCTTACTATGAATCGTTATTCTGCAATAATATATACACTTAAAATTTTATAGTATCTCATAAATATTCTCTCTCTAACTTCTATCCTATAACCTCTACTCTACTCTAGTAGTACATCTTATTAGAATAATTTTATTGTAAAATTGGGAAGCCCAACATCTAACTCGAAGCACTGATTTAGAACACAGCCCAATAAATTAGTATTGGGCTTTAAATCCACGTATTAATATCCATATATAGAAAATCCATAAACCGCCTTGGAACGGGTCGGATCCCAAAAAACGGTATCCCTCCACGAAGCAATTTCAAATTTCAAATTCAAACTGAGCGACGGTTACCATCCAGCTGTAAAATACTAAAAGAATAAAAAAATCGAAACCCTAGAATCAAGTAGTGCCCATATTTTTTGTATAAATTCCCCCCATTTTCACCACAGATCGAAAACTACCTTCACCTCCAGCGACGTCTTTGTATACGTTCTGGTGCTTCTCTCCCTTTAATCTCCTATCAACTTGCTCTACACATTCCAAACCAGATCCATCATGAGGGAGTGCATCTCGATCCACATTGGTCAGGCCGGTATCCAGGTCGGAAATGCTTGCTGGGAGCTCTATTGCCTCGAACACGGAATTCAGGTAAGATCCGATCTCATTTATCTCCTTCGTTTTACGTTTTTTATATTCCGATTCGTTTTTCTTTGGAATCCGTTGATTTACATCAAATCTAGCTGACGGAAATGTTTCTGATGTGAACTGGTGTTGTTCTGTTCCTATTTAGTGATGGATTTGATCTATTTTTATCAGATTTAAAGTGTGTTCTCTGTTTTCTGCATTTTTATTTTGCGACATGCTTCATTTTTGTTGGAATTTTTATTTCTGATAAACTTTTCTTGCCGATCTGGTTATATAGAATCGTGTTACATCAAATCGTGTTGGTTTTAATGATTGATCGTTTTTTAATATTTAGATCTGAATCTCGTCGGAATGATTATAATATGCGAGTAGATTTTTATGAGCCAGCTGAATGTTATAATTGTTTGTTACCATTTGATGGAAATAATTATTTAATTTTCACATAATAATTATTGAATCTTGTATAAGAAGGTGACGACGACTTCAACACTTATTATTTAATCTATTACTATAATTTTTTGATCTGAATCTCGTTGAAATGATATATGCTTGTAGTGTTTCAGTGATCTAGCTAAATTTCATGATTCCATTTCACTTATTATTGAATTTTGTTACAGCCTGATGGACAGATGCCTGGTGACCACACTGTAGGCGGAGGTGACGATGCTTTCAACACCTTCTTCAGCGAGACCGGTGCTGGAAAGCACGTTCCTCGTGCTGTGTTTGTCGATCTTGAGCCTACTGTGATTGATGAGGTGCGCACTGGCACATACCGCCAGTTGTTCCACCCCGAGCAGCTTATCAGTGGCAAGGAAGATGCCGCTAACAACTTTGCCAGAGGACATTACACCATTGGCAAAGAAATTGTGGATCTCTGCCTTGACAGGATCCGTAAGCTGGCTGACAACTGCACTGGATTGCAAGGATTCCTTGTCTTCCACGCTGTTGGTGGTGGAACCGGTTCTGGGCTTGGTTCTCTGTTGCTTGAGAGGCTCTCTGTTGACTACGGGAAAAAGTCGAAGCTGGGCTTCACCATCTACCCTTCCCCACAGGTGTCCACTGCTGTTGTTGAGCCTTACAACTCCGTGCTCTCCACTCATTCCCTTTTGGAGCACACTGATGTCGCCATCCTTCTTGACAATGAAGCTATCTATGACATTTGCCGCAAATCACTCGACATTGAGAGGCCCACTTACACCAATCTGAACAGACTCATTTCTCAGGTACAATTATGTTGCATTCTGCAAATTTTAAATGTTGTTTTTTGATCAATTGAATTGTGACTGATTGTATCATTTGATGAAATTTACAGGTTATCTCTTCATTGACTGCTTCCCTGAGGTTTGATGGTGCTCTTAACGTGGATGTGAACGAGTTCCAGACCAACTTGGTGCCATACCCAAGAATCCACTTCATGCTTTCATCGTATGCCCCAGTCATCTCAGCTGAGAAAGCATACCACGAGCAGCTCTCTGTCGCTGAGATCACCAACACTGCATTCGAGCCATCGTCTATGATGGTTAAGTGTGACCCGCGCCATGGAAAATACATGGCCTGCTGTCTGATGTACAGAGGTGATGTCGTCCCCAAGGATGTCAACGCAGCTGTGGCAACCATCAAGACCAAGAGGACCATCCAGTTCGTCGACTGGTGCCCCACCGGATTCAAGTGCGGTATCAACTACCAGCCACCCACTGTCGTCCCTGGTGGCGACCTTGCCAAGGTGCAGAGGGCTGTTTGCATGATCTCGAACTCCACCAGCGTTGCTGAGGTGTTCTCGAGGATTGACCACAAGTTCGATCTGATGTACGCCAAGCGTGCTTTCGTCCATTGGTACGTGGGTGAGGGTATGGAGGAAGGAGAGTTCTCCGAAGCTAGGGAAGACTTGGCTGCCCTGGAGAAGGATTATGAGGAGGTTGGTGCTGAGTCTGCTGAAGGCGAAGATGATGATGAAGGAGAGTATTAGAAAATGGTTGAAGGAAAAGTCTTGAGCAATCAAATCAATGGTCTCATTGGTTAGGCTCTCAAGCGTTATCATGTGTTTCGTTTATGTTTCTGTTGAACTCCTCTTTTGCTAATTCGGATCTTTTTGTTAATGACTGAACTTTTGGATGGTTAAACATGGTTTTTTTTTTGGTTATTCGCATTTTCTGTTTACGATACGCTATTTCGATATTTTGCTAAACATGTTATATTTTGAAGTTGAATCATCGCATGATTAATATCAATAGAGAAGTCGATAAAGTTACGTGGTAGATTATCAATAGAGATTTGAAACATGGCATATAATATGTGCCGGTTATATATACGCACACTATTATGATTGGTTGGACTGATACACAAATGGCACGTGCTCGTCAAACATTCATTTTATAGGTTATATAATTATATAAATACAAAATTTTTTAATAGTTATTTTATTATTTTCTTTAACTTTTAATTTTTGAAGTTAAAATATATTGTGAATTTTAAAGTTTTCTGTTTTTTTCTTCATGATAACAATTTTGATTTAATTAAAACTGAGATAGATTAACACTAACATAACATATAACCATATTATTAGCTTATAAAAGCACGAACTTTCAATCAGTTCTAATTTTTTTGCTTGAAGTTCCATTCTTTGTTTACCAAAATGGAATAGTATTTTATTTAAGTCTAAATGGAATAGTTTATAAATTTTAAAGATGAATATATTCTTTTATAAATCAGATTTGGTTGAGATGATAATTATATTTATTTTTATTTATAAGTGTTAAATTTTTTAAATCAGAAAAACTCAAATTTCATACTCATACATTTAAATTTATAAATTAAATTTTTTAGAGAAAATCAGAAAATATTGAAAGTTTGTATTTATGGGCTATAACCCTTTAGTTTTATTCTGATAAATCTACAAACTAAAATAAAAAGACTTGATACAGCAGTAATTTTATTTTGTATTCTAAACTAAGCCCGTGTATTTACTTGTTCAGTAGTCTATACTGTACATGGATGGATACACAACTTTGATGCCGATTCCAACAAAACTGCAGACTGCAAAGCTTCCCACACCTCAAGTCCTTAACCAATTGATTTCATGCGCCTTTTATCACACAAAAAGAGAAAATTAATGAATGAAACAGTACTTTTTTTAAGTGAAATGGAGATTGGAGGCACCTGAAGTGAGAGGAAGGGAGCCGAGAGGCGAGGCAGGTAACATATGCCTTGGAAAGAGGCGTGCGCCACAAAATCCATCTTCACCGAGACGAGAATCCTCTGCTCTGAGCCTCAAAATCTGAGTATGCGCCCTCACTTTCTTCCCAGCCACCACCTTCGCCACCGTCCTCGGCCGCCGACGCCGCCCCACGTCGACCGCTTCCTTGTGCCTCTCTTCATCCATCCCCACCACGAAGTCCTTCTCCGCCCGCACAGGAAGCAATCTACCTTTTTCAACTTCATTCATATTCATTCAAGTCAACACAAAGCTAAAATAAACACACACACAACAGATACAGAATTGAATTAAGAGTGAATGATGAATGCATGGAATTGGGATTTATCATTTATATATGATGAGGGATCAGGAGTGCGGTACACTTAGCGAGGCGGATAGAGGTTCCATATGAGATACGCTTTTTGGATGTGAGAGATGGGAAGTGGGCACGTGTGCTAATGTGAGAGAGAGGATTGGTGGATGGGTGACACCTTGGGATGGGTGACGGCTGGGATTGAAGTTGGGGCTGGTCGTTTCGGTGGGTGTAGGGTTATTTGGTGCTACGCCACGTCGACCTACTCTCAATACACACGCTCACGCCAACTCCAATTCATTGCTTTTAATTATTTCTTTTTTACCAGAAAAATACAATAATAATCATATTTACCCGATACGTGTGCAAGATTTGATTAGGACTTGTCCAAATAGTATTACACCCCTTCTAATTTAAAATCTGACGCGAAAATTGTGGATTGTAAGGCTTATTTATTTAAAATAGAAAAAAAAAATAGACTTTAAATTATAGATGCACTCAAATGACAAATGAGATATATTCATGGATGAAATGAATATAGCTTTTGATTTGTAAATACCGTTTATAAGATATAAGAAAATTAAATTAAAAAATTATTAAAAACTAGTAGTAGTATAAAATTTTAAAATGAGATGCCGAGGTGCCTTTTGGTGGTCGCTAATAAGCCCACAATGCGTCCTCACTAAATTACTGGTCAGCCCAACTATCTACCAAAAATCTAGTCCATCTCCCTTAAGCGCCCATCACAATAGTCTTTTTCCTTTCAAAAACTTTATTATTATTTTTATTTATCTTCAGATAACTCATACTCCCTCCGTCCCCGATTAAAAGTCACACTTTTTCATTTCGGTTCGTCCCTAATTAAGAGTCACACTTCATTTTTACCATAAATAGTAAGTAGGTCCCACATTCCATTAATTCATTTGTTCATTTAATTATAAAACCAAATATAAAAAAATGAGTCTCACATTCCACTAATTTTTTCAACCAACTTTTCTCTAAATTTCTTAAAACTCGTGTCCGGTCAAAGTGTGACTCTTAATCGGGGACGGAGGGAGTACTTTCTAATTATTATATGAATTAGAGTCGTTTTACTGCTTATAGTAAAATAAGTTTCATCGTCTCATATCTCGCCTTTCTTATTACTTTTCTGATATCCTTCTAAAATTAAATGTTTATAATCATCTACTCCCTCTGTCCCAAGATAAGTGACCACAAACTTTTTGGCACGAGATTTAAGGAAATGAGGTTTTGTTAATAAAGTGGAAAGTGAATAAAGTAAGAGAGTTAATAAAGTAGAGAGAAAAAGTAAGAGAGAAAGTACCAAAAAAGGAAATGAGTCACTTATATTGGGACGTTACAAAAAGAAAATGAGGTTTTGTTAATAAAGTGACCCTCTCAAAATCTCTCACATCCTTCTACATCATCATCCTTTGTCAATACTACAAGCACAAACTCATATTGAATCTACGTAAACCTCCTATTTTTAGGGAATATGATTTCTCTAACAATGAGAAAGATCTTTATTACTCTGGCAGTATGTCGATATTCACACTCACGATACTAGCTTAGTTTGTTCAAATCCAATTATAGGAATATGACCCAACTCATTTAGTCTCTCATATCTTTCTACGTTTCTTTTCCTTTTTTATAAAACCTCTACGATTCTGTTCATCATCATGTGTCCTCTATCCGACAAGTTATGAGATTGACTAGATTTTAACGAAAAGTCATAGGAGTAATCTAATTTTAACAAATGTAAAAGAATGCGGTTAAAATAGTTAGTTATATGTGGGGAAAGTAAGTTAGTGCCAGGATGAGATTTGTTTAGCAAATATAATGAAATACTATTATTTATTAATCGAGGGAGTTTTATGTTAACGTTTCAACTTTTTCTTCCTTACCCGAATTTATTTAGAATTTGTGATAATAAAATGCAGTTTAGTTTGATAAAATGTTTAATTCCATCAAATAATTTAAGTTAAAAAATTATACGTACTATTTATCTATCCTTTTAATAGAGACCGTCGTGTGTGAAGAACGTGGTAGCCGTCCACACTCCATTTGCCACCGTCGATGTCGCTAGTACCTCAGAAGGGTATATTAGTAAATCTGTTGATACCGTGACGCGCTCACGCGTCGGTTGTTCCGAGGCGCGCGCCATCCACACGCCCAGGCGTGGCGTCCTCACCCAATTCTGTTTTATTTCATCTCAATTAATTCCTCACCATTTCGCCGCCTCATCCAATGGCTTCTCAATCTGCGGATTCAGCTGATCATCGCCTCAAAACTCCCTCAAGGTGTCTATGGTTTCCATTCCTTCATTTAATTGCGTTTTTTACTACCTTGCAAATGGAAATTCGACGGTATTTCGTTAGGTTAATTATAGCTTCAATTTAAATTTTTTATCATTTTATTCACATGATGCAGAAATGCTTTCTTTATTATTAATCTTTGAATTTGTGATTAAGATGAATCCTTGTCTCATTTATCGAACTACTGTAGTGTAACTTGTGCTTTAAATGCCATTGCCGTTTCTCAGTAAAAATAATGTTGGAAAAGTTCCACGGAAAATTCACAAAGCTGCGAGGGAGAAGCTGAAACGCGCCAGCATGAATGAGTTATTCTCAGATTTGGGGAAGACACTTGGTATATCTGGTAATCTAAGTTTTTATGAACCTCAAATTCAGTTTGAATAGGATGTTAGTTTGAGGATTGTTATTGTTATGAATGCAATTCAGATGTGGATCATCAGAACAACGGCAAGGCATCTATGCTGAGAGAGACGATCCGGCTCCTCGGTGAATTGGCTACTCAGATGGACAGCCTGAAAAAGGAGAATGCAACTCTCTTATCTGAATATAATTATGTAAGATCTTGACTGATGCATTTTTTAGATGAATCCTTCTTTGTTTGTTACTTAAATAATCATGACTGATTAACATTCTTATAATTGTGTTTCCTGCTTTGTTAACCAAACCGATTCACAAAATTTGGTGTCTTTCAATTCTTGGAATATCGTCTGAGCAATCTTGGTGTGTGAACTGTGATGTCAGATCACAGCTGAGAAGAACGAGCTCGTCGAGGAAGCTTCTGGTTTAGATGCTCAAGTGAAGGGGCTGAAGAGAGAAATAGACGAGAGGGCTATCTGTTCAAACGCACATGTTTCTCAACCATCGACAACACAGTTACCCGAGGGCCATGTTGCAATGCCACTCGTCGGGCATGCCTCAGAGGCGGCAGCCCCTGTCGTTGGTCCTGTGCTGGTCGTGCCATTGCATCACGAGCCACAACTCCAAGGCTTCCCTAACCCCTTCCCAGGTATGGATGGGGCGAAGGTTCCCTCTGGTGTGAGCAAACCGCGCCCCCGTTACCCTTCGTCGTCTGATTCATGGCCTTCTCATATTCTCACCAAGTAGTGTAGAGTTGAATGGGATGGTTGAAGATGTTTCATAGTTAGTCAGGCAGCTTTAGTGCTGAAATGAGGATCAAATGGAGCATTTTGATTTTTGAGTTAGAATTCGATTTTCTTTGTATATTGGTTAGTATAGTATATTAGTTGAGGGATGCAAATCTTGTAGGGAACCGTCATTTATTCTGTAAATTGTTTCTACTTTGATAAAAAGTCGTGATTAAAACCGTAGTATAACGGTATAAAAAATGAGATAAAAAAGCAAAATTAAAATATAAACATCTAACATAATCTAAATCAAAACATACACATCGAGGATAGAAAGAGGGAGGAAGAGATAGAGGAGACGACGGCACAGAGAAGAAGATGAAGAGAGACGAAGTTGTGTTTCGCATAGACATGATAGGAAAATATATGAACTTATAGTAACAATATAAAATTGACACTATTGAAGGCGTCTGATATTATTTATTTACAAATTACAAATAGGCAGTACTACTCCATAAGCTTTGTGATAGAAATGATGTCATTTTATATGTCGAATTATATTTAAATTTAGTTCCAACACTTTCATAACAAATTCTCTCTAGCACTTGCTAATTCCATGTGTTTAATTTGTTGTTGTTGATGATTCGATACTTTTGTTTTTGTTTTGTAACATTTGCACATTGCTAAATAGAGAGTAATATTTTTTAAAACACATCCAAAGCACGAGATAAAAGGAAAATTTACATATGTAATTGCTAATAAAGATTTGGGTCTAATTTTTGGTCCCTTATCGTTTCATTTTTACTTTGAAATTGTGTATTAACTCTTCACTTTGTCATTTTTTTCAAACCTTAATTTAAATTTGTGCACATACCTTAGTTATTGTAAATATCGTCAGTTACGCATCTCGCACGAATCCAGTGTATAAACCTTAATTATTGTAAATGTCGTCAGTTACGCATCTCGCACGAATTCAGTGTATAAACCTTAATTATTGTAAATATCGTCAGTTAGGCATCTCGCACGAAAGAAAACAGAATCCCAGGGGCGTAATTGCCAATATCAATATTTAACCAAATAACAATTAGTTGGTCTTTATTTTATTGAAGAGCAAAACCCTAATAAAACAAGTCAGAATCTTTTCATTGCGGACAATAAAACTCCAAACTTCCGCCGCCGGCCACTTTCCCCACCGCCTCACGCCGGCAGTCTCGAAGTTCAAGCCATCTCGCCTCAAATCATGTCAGCGAAATGGCGTGCCATACAGCACCGCCACAAATACACTTACAGCGCGGTGCTGTTCCCGCCACACTTCACTGAGGCATTGAATCAAACACCTGATCGGTCCGCCTTCTTCTCCGAACTCAACCACCTAATTTCACTCAACTCCACCTATGCCCAGCTCGAACACGTCAAGAAAGTCGCTGCAGCGTTTTCCACTCTGCTCTCCGTCCCAAACGCCGACGAAAACGCAGTTTCCTCTGCGGTGAAGTTGTACTTGGAGATTCTCTTCCTGGAGAACTCGTTGCCGTTGCATAGGACATTAGCTTCTGCTCTTGCCAAGTGCAAGTACCACCGGAATTTGATCGAGGATTGCTTCCGGCTGCTCTGCGAAGAGTATGGCGGTGGGAGAAATGCTAGCAACGGTTCGAGATTCTGTGTTTCAAGAGCAGCGCTGTCGATGATGGGCACGCCCAAATTGGGGTATGTGGTTGAAGTGGTGGAGCAATGCGCCATTTTGGTGGCTTTGGATGTGATTTCTGGATTGCAGAGCATTGTTAAAGAAACGGATGAGCTATCTCGGCCTTCTCCGATTGTAATGGAGCAATGCCAGGAGGCACTCTCGTGTATGTACTACCTGCTTCAGCGCTTTCCCGAAAAGTTCTATGACAGTTTGAGTGATCAGAGTGTGATGGAGATGGCTTTTTCGAGTGTTTTGAGCATATTGAAGTCGGCAGCGTTTTCTAGGGACTGCTTTGTGGCAGCTGGAGTGTGTTTCTGTGCAGCCTTGCAGGTGTGCGTGAGTCCAGATGATCTTGGTGTTTTTGTTATGCATGGTATATTTAGTCAGCCTGGTGTTCGAAATCTTGATATCAGCCTTGATGCTGTGGTAGAGAAAATACCATTTAAGGGTAATTTGGTTAATGAGATACTTGGTTTTTCAACTCTTAGTAGACTTTGCTTGATAAGAGGAGTACTGACCGCAGTTTCAAGAACAGTTCTTGACACACGTTACATTATGGCAAGTGAGGGCTGTGTAGAATCTGGTGCCGGGGCTTCCACGGTCAAGACAATACTTTATGATGCTATTTTGCCTGAATTATGTTTCTGTGCTGAAAATCCTAGAGATGGTCATTCTAATTTTCATACATTAACTGTGATGCAAATATGTCTGCAGCAGATAAAAACATTACTATTAGGTGATAGTATTGGAAATGCGGATAATTATGATCCAATACCTGAGGAGATGGGTGCAAGGATATTAAAGATAGTGTGGAATAATTTGGAAGACCCTCTAAGTCAAACTGTAAAACAAGTTCATCTTATTTTTGATCTCTACTTAGACATCCAATCATGCCTTCATTGGGCGGATGGTAGTGAGAATATTAAGATGTTCTTGAGGAAGATTGCATCTGATCTTCTCTGTCTAGGGCCACGTTGCAAGGGAAGATATGTTCCTTTAGCCTCCTTGACCAGGAGGTTGGGTGGTAAAGCTATTCTAGAAATGAATCCGGATTTGCTGTTCGAAACTGCAAATGCTTACATTGATGATGATGTTTGTTGTGCTTCCACAACATTTCTCAAGTGTTTGCTTGAGTGTTTAAGAGATGAATATTGGAGCAGTGATGGTATTGAAAATGGGTATACAAAATATAGACGTCTCTGCTTGTTGCCATTTTTACAAGGGCTTGCTTTTGGAGTCGCCAAGCTGCGCTCCAACTTGAATACTTATGCGTTGCCAGCTCTACTTGACCTTGATTTGGACAGCATATTCTCTATGCTCACATTAATAGGGATTGAAGGGGATGCTAGCTCCTTAGGGCTTAGCGGAGATGACGGCTTCTTATCTGCCTCCGCAGATGTCAGTTCCACAGATATAACTTTAGGACTTGAACAGCGAATTGCAGTTTTGGTATCATTACTCAAGGTATCTCGTGGACTTGCACTTATGGAAGGAGACATTGATTGGTATGACTATTCAGTACTATCCCATGAAGGTGCACTACTTGATATGGAGAATAGTAATTTACACTGTGTTGTTTTAGTGAAGGGCATAGATGTTAAAATCCCAGTCAAATGGCTCGTATTAGCTTTGACTCATATAGATGAGTCACTTCGCATGGATGCAGCAGAAACTCTATTCTTAAACCCAAAGACGGCCAGTCTGCCTTCACCTTTGGAACTTAGCCTGATGAGAAGAGCTATACCTCTGAACATGAGATGTTGCTCTACTGCTTTTCAAATGAAGTGGAACAGCTTGTTCAGAAAGTTCTTTTCTCGTGTCCGAACAGCATTGGAGAGACAGATTAAGCTTGGTGCATGGACACCTCTTCCTTCTTGGAGTCCAAAAGGAGAGGGTTTATTTATAGGAGCTGAGGAAACCCGAATACACAGGGCGGATTATCTTTTTTATTTTATAAAGTGGTTTAGTCGTTTTTTATTCTTTTCCTGCTATCCTTCTGCTCCATATGAGAGAAAGACAATGGCTATGGAGCTCATACTGATAATGTCGAATGTTTGGCCTGTTGTTCCAACTTTGCATGGAAATGGGGATGGATTTTGTTTAACAAACAATCTGTATCCGTACAGTAAAGGTTATACATCACCTGATTCAACCTTGCTGCTTGTTGGGTCGATTGTTGATAGTTGGGATAGATTGAGAGAGTGTTCACTTCAAATTTTACTTTATTTTCCTACTCCACTTCCTGGCATTTGTAGTCCCGAATCTGTCCGCCAGGCAGTTATATGGGCCAAAAAGCTGATCTGCAGTCCACGTGTACGTGAAAGTGATGCTGGAGCTCTGACTCTACGGCTTCTTTTCAGGAAGTACGTGTTAGATCTAAGCTGGATTGTCCAGCCATCGTCTAATGTTGTCTCATTATGTTCTGAGGCTGAACAGTCACATGGGGCATATCAAATTTGCACACCCAGCTCTCCTGTTGTAAGTTATATGACATCACTTATTGATTGGTTGCTTGCTGCTGTGGAGGATGCTGAGAAAAATCTTTCAGAAGCATGCAAGAATAGTTTTGTTCATGGTATATTACTCGCCCTTCGCTACACATTTGAGGAACTGGATTGGAATTCCAATGTATTTCAGAATAGGAATGCTGAAATGAAGCATTTATTCGAAAGACTCTTGGAGTTGGTCATGAGAATAACTACCTTGGCCCTTTGGGTAGTCTCTGCTGATGCTTGGCACTTACCTGAGGACATGGAAGAAATGATGGATGACGAGGCATTGACTCTGGAGATTCCTAATGAGATTGATTCATCTGCCTCAGATTCTCAGATTGAGGTAAACGTTGAAAAAATGGCAGAGGAGGAGGAGATTAAGCCCTCTGAACAGATTGTTATGGTTGGTTGCTGGCTTGCAATGAAAGAGGTAATCTTAACATTACTGATTTCAATTATATTTCGCATAACTGTGAAAATGGTGACTATCAATAGAATTAACAGAGCTTTGTTGCTAGCACTGATAACTTTTCTACTAATTATTTTCAACTTATTTCTAGGTGAGCCTTCTCCTCGGCACGGTAATTAGAAAAATTCCCTTACCCACTTCAGATGAAATGAGGAAATCAATCTCTGCTGCTGATGAGTCCACTCTGCCATCTGATGCACTGCTTGATATACAACAACTAGAGACAATTGGCAACCATTTCTTGGAAGTCCTCCTCAAAATGAAACATAATGGTGCCATTGATAAGACAAGGGCTGGGTTCACAGCTCTTTGTAACCGCTTGCTTTGCTCTAATGACCCTAGGTAATGTGATGAAGTTCTTTTATCAACTGATGAAAAGGAGTGTGTTCATATCATAATTTGTTATTTCCATGCGTTTGAATGCTCATTTTTGTTCTTGCAATGCTTCCTATTTGGATTCTCCTGGTCTTTCTCTCGTTATTTCTAAAGAGTACCGATAATTATATATTACTCCTTGCTTGTGTGCACATAGCTAACCAATTCAATAGGGCCCTGATAAGTGATACCTCAAGTATATGTTCAAAGGCGGCGTTTGGGTGCCAAATTTTAGATCCACTTATACAAATTACTTGGAGACTCTGAATGGAAGTAACATGTTTGATTTTACTGCTGCTTCATGTGCAGGCTATGTCAATTGACAGAGTCTTGGATGGAGCGATTGATGGAAAGAACTGCGGCTAAGGGACAAACAGTGGACGACCTCTTAAGAAGAAGTGCGGGTATACCTGCAGCATTCATTGCCTTTTTTCTCTCGGAGCCTGAGGGAGCACCAAAAAAACTACTACCAAGGGCACTACGGTGGCTATTAGATGTAGTTACGAACTCTTTAGCCGATCAACTAAAAGCAAGCAGCATTGATGGTGTCTCTTGCAATGGGTCCTTGTCCAAGTCTAGCCAGGCAAATGGCAGCCCTCCAGCTTCTGTTACAAATGGCTATGTAGAAATGTCAAAGTTTCGGGATGAGGGTGTTGTTCCCACTGTGCATGCTTTCAATGTTCTTAGGGCAACTTTCAATGACACGAACCTGGCCACTGATACATCAGGTTTTTCTGCGGAGGCGTTGATAATCTCAATACGTTCCTTTTCTTCTCCATATTGGGAGGTTCGCAACAGTGCTTGTCTTTCATATACTGCTTTGGTACGTCGGATGATTGGATTTCTAAATGTACAAAAAAGAGATTCTGCGAGGCGAGCTATAACTGGGCTTGAGTTTTTTCACAGGTAAGATTCTTTAATCACAATTATTATTTTGTAGTAATTCTTTTTTACTCCATTTGTTAGGGGTGGGTGAAGTGTAGTAACTGCTACACCTGGTAATATTGTTCTCTGATTGGGTCTTACATAACTCCAATTATTGATGCTCCAATGTGTGTGTTATCAAAAATCAAATGCATAATGATTGTTAATTAGTCCTTCCTCTATGTTTGTTCCTTCCAAAAATTTGATCATACTTTTTTCTATTTTCATCTTTAGAATGTGGTTATGTTATTTGACTTATTCTTTGCCTTTCACTGTAGGTACCCTACATTGCATTCGTTCTTTCTCAATGAACTGAATGTAGCTACCGAATCACTTTCAGAAGGCTCTTCAGATGAGTTGGGATCCAACTTGAAAAATAATGTACACCCAAGCTTATGTCCAATGCTGATATTTTTGTCTCGGCTCAAACCTTCTCCGATTTCGAGTGAAACAGGAGATAGTTTGGAACCTTTTCTTTTCATGCCATTCATCAGGAGGTGTTCTTTCCAAAGCAACCTCCGAATTCGTGTACTTGCAGCTAGAGCTTTAACAGGTCTAGTATCCAACGAGAAACTGCAAATTGTGTTGCTTAATATTGCTTCGGAGCTGCCTCATGAGAGAAGCAACTGTTCATCCAGTAATGAGACATCCTGTTCTTTCAATTCGATTCACGGAATGTTACTGCAGCTGAATGCTCTGATTGATACCAATTGTAGAAACTTATCTGATCCCTCTAAAAGGGATACTGTTCTGCATGAATTGATTCAAATCTTAGCAACACGATCATGGATTGCAAGACCAAGACAGTGTCCCTCCCCTGTTCTTAACGGCTGCATGGTAAAGCTACTCGACAATATGCTCAGTATTGCAGGAACCTGTGAAGCGAGCAAAAGTGCTGATACTATTTGGAACCTCGTCTGGGAGTTATCTTCAGAATGTTTAGATTTAGAACCTGCTGGTTGCCCGTTGTACTTTGATCCAACTATTCAAGAACTCCGCAAGCAAGCTGCAACGTCCTACTTCAATTGTATTTTTGCTACATCTAAAGATATTGCTGAAGATGAAATTGTGGTCGGAAGGGCTTCCTCCACACCTGTTACTAGTTTGATGAGAGCAGTTGGAAACGAGGCTGTCTATAGCAGATTTCAAGAAAGGCTCATTCGCTCCATGTCGGATGCATCATATGAAGTGCGAATTTCCTCGTTGAAGTGGCTTTACTTGTTCCTGAAGAGAGGGAAATATACAGGTAATACTTGTGGGGATCAGTTCTACTGCGAGACTCTGAAAATGTGCCTGACTAATATCAATCTTCAAGATACGCTTGTGAAGCTTCTTATTTCAGAGAGACATCATAGATGCGTGCATTATCTTCTTAAAAATCTTTACACCTGGAACTCACTTAAATTTGAAGACAACCACCCCAGCCCGGAACCAAGATCCATTTGTGATATGGACCGCTCTTCAGTATTCAAGTTGTGGAACAATTTAGTTTCCCTGTTCAAGATTACAAGGCATGCGAAGACTCGACAAGCACTCATCTGCTGCTTGGGAGTGTGTGCAAAGAGAATTTCCACCTTATGTATGAACTTCATCTCCTCTGAAGTAGAGATGGAGACTGATCCAAGCAGAGTATTTTCTGATTTCTATGATGCATTGCGTTATTTTGTGGATCTGATTGAGCAAAACAGTGATGCTTCAGAGCCCGTTACCATGAGAAAGGCGGCTGCAGAGTCAATGATAGCTTCTGAAATACTGAGTCATGCTGCGCCCCTCGGATCTTTGATCTACAACCATCCAATCTCTAACGGGGACATCTCTTCTCGTTTCAAACAGGAAGAGGCCATCAAAATGTACAGTCGCAGAGTCCTCAATCTATGGCTGGCGTGCATAAGGCTTCTGGAGGATGAAGACGTCGGCCTCAGAAAAAAACTTGCTTTGGATGTGCAGAAGTCTTTCCTCTCTGGAGAGCCAACTGAAGACTTCGAACCTGCTGCAGGCACGAGCCAAGTAGAGAAAGTGATCGAATCGTGCTTCGAGCATCTCTCAACAGTCTTTGGCCACTGGATCGATTATATGGACTATCTATGCTGCTGGGTTATGAACATCGCAAACCACACTAACTATGTCTCATCGGGTGGAGACCTTGTGAGGCAGGTCTTTGACAAGGAGATCGACAACCATCACGAAGAGAAGCTCCTAATCTGCCAGCTATGCTGCTCGCATCTGGAAAGGATTCCAGTCGCAAAGATGAGCGAGGCGAGGGATCTTCTGCAGAAATGGAGGAGCAGATTCTTCGAACAGATGATGGCGTTCATACATGATCACGTCGAGAGAAGGCAGCGTGATGATTGGATCGGAGGAGTTGGCAATCACAAAGACACATTTCTACCACTTTATGCTAATCTGTCAGCATTTTATGCTCTGTCACACTGCCTCTTGGAAGAAGAAGATGAAAGCAGTCGCCAACGTATGCTCGGGGACGTTTCTGCACTCGGAGAGGCGATGACGCCTTTCCTGTGCAACCCTTTGATATCGAACCTTTATCTGGCAGTTGTCAAGTCCCATGAGAAGGATTTGGGGGAAAAAACAGAAAACTTGAACCAGAAATGGAGAGAGAATAATATCCTCTGGGGTGAATTCAATCCTTATTTTTTATTATGATAGGGGAAAACATTATATTTTTGTAACATCTTCTAATGACTGTTTTTCTTTTTGCCTTAATCAATACAAGGTTTGATAATTAATCCCTCCATAAAAATAAAAATTACAGAAAACAAACAAGAAAAAAAAGGTCGCTTTATAAGTAAAAGTCGCTGCTTGAAAGAGCGACTCTATCTCTATACTGAAATTGTGTTCATCTTCTTCAACTGCGACGGCAACCACTCAAGCAGACACCATTTCCGATTCGATTCTCTTTGTTTCTTCAACTTCCACGAAATTAATCAAAAGCAAAAATGCAAGCAATAATCATATGCAGCACTTCAGCAATTCCGCCTCTCAAATCCCTCACATTTACCTCCACTATCATCTCCGGCAAACTCCTCCCCTTTCTCGGCCGCCGCAAGCTCTGCTGCGACGTCGTATCACGTCTTCCCGTTCCTCCTGCTCCACGGTGAAGTTACAGATTCACATAATTGATTAATTAATTTTTTAATTTCTACCATTCTTAAAAGCAGTGATTTCTTGCAGAGGCGACGGAAAAAACCACCTTGAAGTCGTCGACCAAAATTTAACGCCGGAGAATTTTCCCCAAACGACGCGCCGCACCTTATTTACACGTTTATTAATGTGCTTTAGCTATGGATATCTTATTTCTTCGAGGTATTGTCCAGGTTTGCACCTATCCATTTTCCTTTTAGATATCCATATAAACTTTTTTCAAGACTCGGTTTTTATTATTATGGTGGATGGTGGATTTGGACAAGGCTTCGATTGCACATTGATATACCCTAATCAAGCATTATGTTTTAGATGCTAAATGGAGTAATAATTTAGGGATATGTATATTGCAGAAGCATATGCATTGGGAGATCCATCAGTGACAGTTGAACAAGTGACACCTTCTGTTTTCCCTGCTGGGGCACTTTTCCCATCCGAGGTTGATTTTTCTTTGATGGTTCAGTTCTATTTGATAAGTTTTTTCACTAAGTTTATTTGAAACTTTCCATGGCAGGTGAATTGATGTGTGTATCCTTGACAGGAAAGAATTGTCAAACTATTTGAGAGGAATACCTATTCTGTTGTCAACATATTTGATGTAACTTTGCGGCCGCAGCTTAACATTACTGGCATGGTTGAGGTGAGACTTTTTTCGTCTGTGATATAACTCAACACTTATTCACAAGTGCACCGGTGCTGTGTTATATTCTTTGTAACAGAGGAAATGGTTGTGAATGTCTAGATTCCCGAGGGAAATGGTTCAGGAGTTGTCTGGGATGATCAGGGTCATATCGTGACAAATTATCATGGTAAGCATGTTTGTTGCTCAAACAAGTTATTTGATAGTTATAATGTTTACATTTTGGTTGAGCTATAATGAAGCTCATCTGATGGGAGTATGATTGAAATTTTGTTGTTGTTTCGTAAATGTCACTAACCAAGAGTAAAATGGAAACACATCACTGCACTTTTGATCAAATATCTCATCCATTTGCTCCTTGTGTATGAAGTGAATTGATTGTCTCTTTTTTCATTGACCAGTTATAGGAAATTCTCTTTCAAGAAATCCTAGCACAGGCCAAGTTGTTGCTCGTGTTAATATACTTGCTTCTGAAGGGTAAACCTAAAATAGCCTCCCTCCTTGGACTACTATTTACAGCTGTTCCACTTTGCATGTCATACTCCGAGCTCATACCTTTTCCCTTTCAAATTGTCTTTCTTGCTGATTTGCCCTTCTGTTTTCTTTTCTTCACTTTCTTCTCATGAAGGATACAGAAGAACTTTGAGGGTAAGTTAGTCGGTGCTGATCGTGCAAAGGATCTTGCTATATTGAAGGTTAATCCACTACCTATGTATTCTACTTTTTTGGACTTCTCTTTCACTAATTTGCTACTTCAAGTAACTTAGAATCTTGACTCCAGTTAATGTGATTCGTCATTAAAAACCTGCAATTATATTACAATTATATGTTTCTTATGAGCACATTCCAGCAAAAGTAACCTTCTGCAGTAGTTATGATTATGAACTGATGTGAAGCAAAATTAACTGGTTTATATAGGTGATGATGATACTCCTTTTTCGTACCAGGTTGAAGCCCCACAGGAGCTGTTGAGGCCTATCAATGTTGGTTCGTCTCTGTCTCTTAAAGTGGGCCAGCAGTGCCTAGCAATCGGAAATCCGTTTGGCTTTGACCACACGCTCACAGCTGGCGTCATTAGTGGTTTGAATAGAGACATAAACAGTCAAACTGGTGTTACGATAGGTGGAGGTATTCAAACTGATGCTGCTATCAATCCTGGAAACAGGTTCTAGTTTTGGTCATGGGATCTGTCTAGATGTTTGGTCTCAGCATAAAACTGTTTCCTTTAGGATTCGATCTTGTATTTTCTGTGATGTGCAGTGGTGGTCCTTTATTGGACTCTAAAGGAAATTTGATTGGGATCAACACTGCGATATTTACTCAGACAGGTTTGTTCTATCCACTCTCTCTCTCTCTCTCATGAATAAAAGAAGTTAGGCCGACATATATACACATTACTCTTGGAACATGGATAAATGGTGTCTTGTTAATTCATTTTTTAACGTGACACAATAGGTACATCTGCTGGTGTTGGCTTCGCGATCCCTTCATCAACTGTGGTAAAGATAGTTCCTCAGCTGATCCAGTTTGGCAAAGTATGTGTTTGCTTTTTAGGTCCCGGAATTCTATCTTATTTTTTACTAAGAGTATGGCACTCCAATTTATGGACGAAATTCAGTGTACTTATAATGTAATCAACGCATGCTAGGTTGTTCGAGCTGGTTTGAATGTTGAAATTGCACCTGATCTT
Organism: Salvia hispanica; assembly: GCF_023119035.1. NCBI lineage: Eukaryota > Viridiplantae > Streptophyta > Magnoliopsida > Lamiales > Lamiaceae > Salvia > Salvia hispanica. The sequence continues at coordinate 218,589 of NW_025951879.1, forward strand.
ATTGCGAGCCAACTCAATGTTCGAAAGGGAGCTTTAATTTTGCAGGTACTTCCTATTTTTCCCAATTAGTCATAATATTTTGATCTCAACGAAGAGGGAATCAATGATATTACCGCACCGTTTCTGCAACGCTGTAGGTTCCCAAAGATAGTTTAGCAGCTAAGGCCGGGCTTCTACCAACCACAAGGGGTTTTGCTGGTAATATAGTACTCGGTGACATAATTGTGGCTGTGAATGACAAACCCGTAAGCCCCTTTTCACTCCACTCACTTATCTATCCCTCTCATTTAGCAACGAACGATATCAGCATACCATATCAAGGTCTACTGCTTAGGACATTACCTCCATGCTATACACTATGCCACTTCTAGCATTCATTTTCTAACAAAAGCAACTTATACTATCAGTATTCGAAACTCGTGTTTCCTAAATTCTCAGTGTTGTATGATTTGGGTGCAGATAAAGAACAGGGGAGAGTTATACAAGACATTGGATGAGTATAATATAGGAGAGAAAGTAGTGTTCAAAATCCAGAGGGGCAATGACAATTTGGAGGTGCCATTTGTTTTAGAGGAAACTAAGGCATGATTTGGCCCTTCCTCTTCTTCACTGCAGCAAGCCATTGTTGGTGGAGTTGATCATTCTTTTTTCTTTTTATATGTTTTTTCCCTAATTTTCTAGAGTATAGTATGATTTGATAGAGACATATTTCTTGGTATATATTTGCACTTCCTTAAGCAGTTAAACAATCTCTGTCTTCAATCAAGAAAATGACTCTACAAATTGGATTGCTAGGATGTCATGTTTAAAGACAAATTTGGGGTAAATGTGAAATGAAATAAAGATTTTTGATGCTGTTCACATTAGATATGAGTATTCATCTTTCCATTTTTTAATAATGATTAAAAATGAGTCTAAACAAAGATTTATTACATGACACTGACTAATTAGGGACAGGTGATACCGACTAATAAGGGACTAATTAAGTGTATGTGAATATTAGGAGTACTATTTATTTTCCTCTATATATGTTTAAATAAGATTTTTTTTTGTAATATCATAATGGTCATTTAACCTTAAATCTTAATCACTCGAATTGTGTGAAAGAGAGAATTGTATGATAGCACGTATACATATTGACAAACAGAATTATTTAATTTTCTACATTTTGTTTTTTTAGGGCAATCAATTGTATCATTGTCAATGCGTAATCGAAATCGAATTTAGAAATCAAAGGGCATTTGTTTCCAAGATCCCATCAGCTGTTAATTATATGATTAACTCCTTAGTATTGTTAATTAGATCCTAAATTGCCTCAAATCCAATCAACTAATCAGGGCTGCCCAAGCCACTTTTATTTTTATTTTTTAGAATTTTTCTAATGTCATTATTTAACATTGAATTTGGCTTATTCTTAATTGTCAACTTCCATCTCAATTTTTTAAATATTTTTCCCTTTGTTTTATTCAAACACTATGTATCAGTACTTTCACATTAGAGTGCTCATCATGGTAATCTATGACTTGCAGATTTAAACATAATTTGCTAGAGTTTAAAACTCAAACTCGAATTCTTGTTTAGAAGAAACCAGTTTCAAATCTTGAATTTCTAACTTAAGTGGAGTAGTATATATTTGAAGATACAAATTGTTAAATTAATCTTGATTGAACTCAATTGGTTAGACAATTCCTCTCTAATTGTTCCAACTGTGTATTCAAACAAATTTGAATGAATAATAAAAACAGAAAGGGGTGAAAATCAAAATACACATAAATGGAGGAGATGGATGTAACTTAGGTTGTAAGAATTTGACCGATTCTTAATTAGTTTGTACGCATGAATTGCGAAGGCCAAGGCAACAGCCCCCACAAATTGTAAGAACAGACAAAGATGTAGTTTTAAATATTCTCAAACGAGGACAATACTTTTAATTTGGATCTATTATTATACAAACGAGCTAATGCTGCCAAACTACGAAGTTTGTAATCAAAGTGTCAACTTTTTACTGTTTTAGCATTTGACAAAATAAATAAGGATGAGCTCCAATTAGTTACATTTGAATTTTTTTTTTAAATGACTAAAATTAAAATGGTCCTTTATTTTTAGAAATACAAATTTAGCACCAAAAATAATGTCTTTAACCATTCGTTTTATTGTATAGCTAAGCTTAGATACTATACATTCAACTCGTTAATTTCAATAAATATCACTTTTAAAATCCAATCAAACAACAACGCCCCACAAAGTAGATTCTGCCTAAAATATTTTTGCAATAACATTTGTATTGTGTTAGAATTACATAAGATTCCACTTTTAGTCAAGCAGTCAACGCTAGTAGCTCAACTGCTTATTTCTTGAAGTTCGGTAAGCAGTATTAAGAGGGTTATTTATTTCCCATTAAAGGCAAAAGATGATACCACTTAGGCAGTAGTTAATGCTGTTTGTTTAACCATAATCGGCAAGTATATAAATTATTTGTTGTTATAATATACTTAAGCGTGAAAATATCAAACTTCGCAACTTAATTACCCTTCAAAGCCATGTGATAATAATAAAAAATAAGTAAAAATATATGCACATGCAATATAAAAACCTAAAATTAAATGACTACACAAATTTTCTAATCAAATTAAAACTAGTGTCACAAGTACATAGAAGTCTGTCCTTTTACATGAGTTTTTAGAAAATATGTGAATAAAAAAGTTAGTAGAATATAAGATTTATTTACTATTAATATTTATAGTAAAAGTGAAACGAGATTCAGGTGAATGAACTCATCGAAATGACAAAAATTACTCATATTGCCTGATGGAAGGAGTAAATGTAATTACTACAATTAAAACAAGGCAAAATATGAATATGACAAGAAATGTAAATACTCATATCTTTGCCCAAAGAAACCCTCGAAAACGTAATGCGATTGCCCATGCAAATCTCTATTGCCCTAAATGATGAAGTAAAATTAAAGGAATCTCCACATCGAGTTCGAGAAATCCAGAAGATACAAGTCACGTGCTCACGTCTTGGATAAAAGAATGATGCAAGGAATAGAAGAATGGAATAGAATAGAAGCTCAATTTTGTATAGATCCAATGATATCATCAAACCATTATTTTATCTACACATTAAATTCTTGCAATATCTATAACCATATGTATGCATGTCTACCAAGATATTTTTCAAACACAACACATTCATACCAACATTAAACAACTAGTATATAGAAGGGTGCTTTGTCTCTAGTCTTTGATTTTAGTATGTGAGAGAAAATACAAACACCATATCCCCACACACAAATCAATCTTGTATTCTCATGGAGATCACAAATTTGGATCTCTATGAGTTCAAATACAAGTCCATGCCCTTGACTTAGGTTCTTCTATAGTTGTTTTTAAGAACACAACACCTCTTTCTTCAAACTAATTAATCATTTCTCTCTCAATCGATCTCTCTTGCCATGGATGAAAAGAATGAGTCTTCCGACAAGTGTGTGGATGATTTCATGCTACCGGGGTTTCGATTTCACCCGACCGATGAAGAACTCGTCGAGTTCTACCTCAAACGGAAACTTCAACATCGAACTCTTCCGATTGAGCTGATTAAGCAAGTGGATATATACAAGTATGATCCATGGGATCTTCCAAGTAAGAAAATAAGTTTTGTATTATGTTCTTATCCATGCATCATTAAATTATTATTATTACTAATGAAGAACAAGTCAATCTTTTATGTCTATAGAGACTATTCTCTTATATCTCTCTCTTTGTAACAAATTATTGTTGATTTAATTTGGGACAGAATTGGCCTCGACCGGGGAGAAAGAGTGGTACTTCTACTGCCCAAGGGACCGGAAATACAGAAACAGCACGAGGCCGAATCGCGTGACCGGGTCGGGTTTCTGGAAAGCTACAGGAACTGACCGGCCGATCTACTCCTCCGGTGGCCCAAGCTCCAAGTGCATCGGCCTAAAGAAGTCCCTCGTCTTCTATCGAGGCAGAGCCGCTAAAGGCATCAAAACCGATTGGATGATGCACGAGTTCCGCCTCCCCTCCGCCTCCACCACCCTCCCGCCAACTGTAAGTCATTTTCTTTCTCAAAATCACAAAGTTTGGTCAAATTCTGGTATGTTGAAAAATAATTAAGTTTGGATTTATTCAAACGTCCACGTGTGATATATTGTTGATGCTCATTTTAAATACGAGTTGAGGGCCTCATTTAACTCACTAGTGGTGAAGTCCAACATGTGATTTTTTTTATTGTCATATCAAATAATTGCGAAAAAAATCTAAACTTCATATATTTTTTGATTAATTTTAGAAAGTACGATGCGAACGAGAATTTGACCAAATTACATGTTCAGGGACAGGATTCATGGGCTATTTGCCGGATTTTCAAGAAAGCAAATTCCACAGCAAACAGGGCTGCTCTATCCCACACATGGGCAGCCGAAACGACGTCGCCCGACGCGTTCACCTTCACTCACTTCCCCTCCGACAACGACCCCAGCTTCTCCGCCAAGACATCCACCTTAACATCTGCAAATGGAGACTACTTCAGCTCTGGAAACCTCGTATTCTCCGAAGCGACAACCAACAAGAACACAGCCGACATGACCTCCGTGTACCTCAACCAGCCTCCGGCATTGCACCACCACTTCAACGGCGGATACTCCGCGATTGAAGCTAGCATCGAGGGCGAGGAGGATCAGAGAAAGAATCCGAGTGTGTGGGAGAATATTAGGGCGATGGGATTCCCATTCAGCCTGCCTCCGGCGGCGGCGGAGGAGGCGGTGGTTAATCTGCCGTGGGAATCGCCGCCGTGTCCAAGCGAGATGTCGTCGACGACGTACTCCACCAACAAGTGTTATATATAGTTATCTCTCTCTATATATGTGTGTGTGTGTGTTTGAATGAAGGTTGTAATAGTTTCCTTTCCAGCTCTGTTTTTGGCAAGGCAGAGCTTGTATAGAAACTATTTTTGCATTTCATGTGGATGTACAGTTCTCTCTCAACCAATGTGTTATTGTTCAATCAAATATGATGATTATTCATTTTTCATTTTTCATAACAAACCTTGCCACTTTGTTAACCAATTTTCAAATAACCTAATCCAAACATTATATATTAAATAATAATTAGAAGGTTAAACAACCAGTCAAGATGGCCGAGCGGTCTAAGGCGCCAGTTTCAGGTACTGGTCCGAAAGGGCGTGGGTTCAAATCCCACTCTTGACAATTTCTTTTCCTTTCTTGGTCTTTTTACACTTTTAACATTTTAAATCTGATATTATTTTAGTTATGTACTAACTTTGATATTATTTCAAAATTATCATTCTTCTTCCATTTTGTTATCCTTCACTGAATTTTTTTTTTTTTATTTCAATATTAGATTTAATTTTATAAAATTAAATTTAATATTTAGATTTTTAAATATCAATAAATTTTTTTAATGAAAACTATTAATTCATGGACACTATAAATATTGATTAAAACTATTAATTTTTGTTATTTAATATAATATTCAATTGAATTGAAGAAGTACAGAAAAATAATATTAATCATGATGGAAAAATAAGAGTTATTCTATTTAGCCTCCGTTCGGTTGTTATAATTGCTTGTGATTAAATATTATGAAGTTGACTAAAAATTTGATCCTACTTAAAATTTTATATAGGAGTATTTTTGTTGAAATTTTCTAGTAAATTTTGATTGTTTTCAAATTAATAAACGAAAATTATATTAGTCTTACATTAGATGCATATTTATTTCAGAATAAATTGTGTTATATAATCTATTTATGATTAAAGCTACTATTAAATATTGATTAAAACTAAGGCGTTGTCATACCTTATTGATTACATAGTACTATACACTATCAAATATTGATTATAACTATTAATTTTTGCTATTTAATAATTTTTATAATTAAAAAAATTTATTGATATTTAAAAATTAAAATTTAAAATTTTGTAAAATTAAATCTAATATTGAAATAAAGAAACAAAGTGAAGGATGACAAAAGGGAAAAAGGATGATAAATTTGAAATAATATCAATGCCACATCAGCACTAGCCCTTCCCATTTCACTAGGACTTCCCATAATAAAATTAATAAATTCACAATTAAAATTAAAATTTACGGCATTAAAATTTACTGCATTAAAATTTACGGAATTAAAATTTCGACATGAGCCGTATTTATAGAGTTTTTTTAAAATAAAAAAAATTAATTTTCGGTGGGACGGGACGTCCTACCCACGCCACAGTGGCGGACGTCCGCCCGTCGGCCGTCGATAGGCCCGAGCGAGGCCATCCGACGGGCACTCGGGACGAGCGTGGCGCCCTTCCCACCCACTACGGCGGACGTCCGGTCGGACGTCTGCGATGGGCGACCGGGACGTCTGCCATTGGAGACACCCTAATAGAAGTTCATTTAGGTTGGAAAAGTTAAAGTAATATAAAATCTATTTTTACATATTGATTTTATAATTAAATATAAGTGAAATAAGTTAGTGGAATGTGCAACCTACTTACCCTTTACGTAATGTGTCTCTTATTGTGTAACGGAAGGAGTACAAACAATAAATTTAATGATAACATTAGTAGCATTTATAATAGTTTTGTACCATAGTTTGTCGGCTCAATGTAATTCCAATAATTTTGTAGGATTATTGATGGGGCTGCATGATTAAAATAAATATTTTATTATTGCGAGAACATTAATATTTGCATTGGAAGTTTAAAATAACTCTATTTGCAGTTTTGCACTTACAATGCTTCAAAAATAAAATTTTCACTCTCAATAGTAAATTTTCAGAATTCAATGCTTCAAAATAGTTCTTAGTGGTTATATTGATTAATGACAAATGTTTTTATCTGAATTTCTCTCCATCCAACACTCCGATTACATGGAGATTATCTATTCGCATAAAAATGGCACAAGATGCTAAGACTCACCTTTAATTAGACAATGGTTGACACATAATTAAAGTGCTATTTCTCCTCGAGCTTATTAACACAAATATTGACTATCTTAATGTTCTTTTGAATATGTTTTGCTTTTCTAAACATTAGGATAGTGATAAAATGTAATCTTATATATAGTACAAATTCAAAACTAATCAACATAGCTTCAACATAGTTTCAATACAATATCAATACAGTGTAAAATTTTAAGATTTTAATGTCAACACAACATCAATTATTAAATACCGTTAAAATTGTGTTGATATTTTTCTGTTGATGTTTTTTTTTATCTGGTGACATTTTTCAATGATCCAGATCATAGTTTTGAGTTTGTACTTAGAGTTTTCATTTGATCACATTACCTAGACCTTATGTATCTTTATTGGCGCATTTTTTTTAAAAAAATGGCACAAGATGCTATTATGGTAAATTTCAAAATTCAATTTTGTGTCATTAACATTTAGGGAGAATTAAATTACAATTAAAATATTACTCTTTAAATAGATTCGGTTGGTATCACATTTGTCCGTTGGCGTCCCTCCATCCAATGTTTCTGAAATTACTCTCTTGTCCTCATCTCAACGGTTTATCCAAATTTATATCTCTATACGTAAAAATTCGAACTTTCAAACTTCCAACCTTTCTCTCTCATCTCTCCTTTTATCGTGTCCCAATAAGAGCTGTCATACATACACACAGGCTAGTGCACAATTGTCTTCATAAATGCCACAGCGGTTTCAAATTTAATGCCGCTTTGCTCTGCAAATACCCATCCAGTTTAACCTCTGCTCTTCAGCTATTCTCAAGGTCTGATTTTCTTATCATATGTGCTTCTTTTATTCGATTTTTGTTTCAATGTTTGTTCCTAGTTTTTGTTAATGGAGGAGTATCTTTTTTATGCGATTTTGTTTTGGTACTTTTTCGCTTCACATTGATTGGCGATATTGAGCTTTTTCCTCTGTGAATGATTGCTCTGCTCTCTCTTTTGCTTTACCCCTCTTTTGGCTGCTTTCATTTTCAATTGATTGTAGATCCACTGCTGAATCCTTTTGATTGTGAAATTTCGTTAGGAGTTACAGAGATTGGGGATTCTGCAATGTGTTAGGTTAGATTTGTGGTTGAATTCTAAAAGAAACCTGCGATTTGGTTGAGACTTGAGATTGTTATCTCCAATTTCTGTGTTTTGCAGTTTGAATTTGAAGGATGTGACTATTGAATTGCTATCTTATTGTTTCATTCGATTAAGCAGATCAAAATTTAGAAGTTCATTTTGCTGTTGAAATCATTGATTTGCCCTGAAAGAAGAGAGAAATGCGACGAACAAGGTATTTTGCAGTCCAATGAGAAGTCTCTCCCTATTTGATTGTGTTTTGTGATTTGGTTTTCATTTTGCTCTTGTGATGATCACAGTAGAGTAACAGAAGTAGCTCAACGGCAATCTCCTCGGGGGCCTCCTAACGTGAGGACGTCCAGCGCTGATTCCGATCCAACACATGTTCGTCCGAGGACGGAGAGGAGCCCAAAAGTAGGCGATGGTCGGATACAGAGAGGCACCCAGTCTAACCCGTCGAATCAGAAGAAACTAGGAACTCGAATTGCGGATTTGGAATCTCAGCTTGGCCTTGCAGAGCAGGAGCTCAAGAGTCTGAAGGGACAGATAGTGTTAACCGGGAGTGCGAAAAAGGTGGGGCAAGATCAACTTGAGAAGAAGCCTAAGAAACCACAGAAGGCTCCTGAGTCATTGGAAATCGTAGAAAAGCACTCGACTCCAGCTGAGGCGCGAAAAGTGAGCGAGAAGGATAGCACAGCAGTGTATGAAGCATCAGACGAAATCCAGGACGAAACTGATGTTTTTGAAGTTCCTAATGAGAAGACAACTGTGGAGGAGCCTAAGGCTGAACCAGAACTGCCAGCTGAAGATGATGAACTCAAACCTAAGACTGTTTCGTTATCAGTTGAAACGCCAGCAACTGCTGAGCCGGAGAATCCGTTGGTTGATGAGTTGGCTTCAAAGAACGAGGAGATAAACTTGCTGAAAGCCCGTTTGGACGAGAAGGAAAAAGAATTGGATGTTTTTCGTCAAGAAAATGAGAGCCTAAAGAGCCAGCTTGATGAGAAGTTGCTGAAGATATCATCGGCTCAATCTGAGGTTGATGGACTGAACCAGAAGTTGAGTGTGGTTAGCGAAGAACTGGAGAAGAGTAAACATGGTGCTTCCCAGATGAAAGAAAAGTTAGAAGCGACGGAAAAGGCCAAAGAGTTGCTAGAAAATGAGATGAAGATGCTTCGTGTACAAACTGAGCAATGGCGAAAAGCAGCCGATGCAGCAGCTTCTGTTCTGGCTGGGGGGATGGAGGTGAACGGGAGGAGGATATCGGAGAGATGTGGATCAATGGATAAAGTCTATGGCAACACGTTCGATCATGTTGGTGGGTATACGGGTTATGCAGGCTCACCTGGACTTATAGACGATGGAGATGATGATTTTGGAAGTGAAAAGAGGAAAGGCATCAGAATGTTTGGAGACCTGTGGAAAAAGAAGAGCCAGAAGTAGATTTCGACAATGCCCTCTTTTATATAAACTGCTTTTTCTTGAGGCTTATGACAATGGTTTCTCACCATTTGTTATTTGTATTGTTGTCTCTGTATCCTGATTTTTCTATCAATCACTGTCGTAGAAGTGTCTTCACCATTAATTATAATAGATATGTACTTAATTATGATTTTCATGGCTGCTCTCGTACGGTAGAACACTAAGCTCGTCATATTTCATCAGATGTTCGTCATTCCATGTTCATCGGTCACCCTCTGTAGCTCCTGCTTTCAATAACTCGAATCTTAAACGCAAATTTGAACTTAGATATACAAAGATCATCACATAAAAACTAGCTAAAAAGGGCATATCGCAATTACCCTGTCTCAATCTTGCACAACCATGTCTTCAATCAGCATCTTCATCTTCATCTTCCTGCTCTTGTTTAGCTTGTGTGCGGTGTCAGGAAGCAGCAGAAACGTGGGTTAATTTGCGTGTGGTCGGCCTAAACAATCCAGGGTTAGGATTAACTGGACCAGTGGCTGTAATTACACTTGACGTTGCAGGAAGCTTATTAGCAGCATAATTTCAGACGATGCAGGGAACGAGAAACTCTTGTCGTTGGCCAAGGATTGCTTGCAAGACAGCTTTAATTCATGCATGCTTTGGGCTCATGTGATACGCATTATGGGATAAGGTATGATATACTGTTTGATTCGGATAAGGGAGTGCAATATAACAACTTATCAATATCATATTTGGTAGAAAATGGAGTACTATTAGATATAAATATTTAAGTATACATGGCATGAATGCTTTAAGCAAAATTGATCTTCATTTGGGTAAATGCTGTGTTTGTTTCTACTGAAATATAAATAGGTCACCAGTATATTGTCTTGTGTAGAATGAATAACAAGATTCTAACATTAAAAAAAATTAAAAAAAGTATTGCTATTCCCAAGGGAAAAAGAAGTTAATAACATTGCTATTGTGATGATAAGACCAAAAGTTTGGAATCCCCTCTGTCAGAACAGTATGTGTGGTTTTGCTTTCATTAGACAATACATCATCTGGTAACCTTGTAACCCTGCAGAGCATGGAGCATATATGCAAAATATTATAAAAAGGCAATAAGGTAATAAACGTAGATAGTAAAATTAACAAGGAAAATAAAGAAGTCATCAGTTCCATGCAGTTCAAAGTAGAGAAAGAAGTCAAAATGTGCATACCTTCACTCTTTTCAGTAGATCCTTAGCCTTCGGATCGTTAATGAAATGATCACGTACCGGCTGCATAGTGTTACAAGGCTAAGTTAATATGCAGGTAACAAAAGAACGGGAACTGAGTTTGAGTCAGGAAATCAATTCTTCATATAGGTTCATAAATTGGATTCTGTGCTTTTCCTATTAGTCAACCAGGCCAACAGGTTCAGATACTCGTAATAACAAGAATCAAGTCGGTAGCTATATGAGATCTGAATCTAAGTAAAAATATTGCTGATAAGCTCACATGGAAAAGAACATGAAACATAGCAAAATATGAGTCGTTTCAAAAACAAACACTTGGGTCGTGCCAAGAGGAATAATTATATATGTAAATCAATACTTAAACAGTCAAAGCTATAACTGATGTAAGGTACAGATAAATATTACCTGCAGTATCCGGTTTAGTGATTTAGCAAGAGCAGGTTTGAGATCTCCAGGATGAAGCTCTCCACTTTCGTAGTCACCAACTAAATCTTCAAAACTCTTGTAAGTCCTGAAGGATGTGAATGTGTAAAGAAAATAGCTATAAAATGTTCCAAATTAATTAATACCAACATATATATTTCTGCAATATGGATTGAAAATAAAAGGTTTAAGCAAGTCACCCAAGACTGGGACTAGATAGGCAAGTGTAAAATAAAATCAGAAGCCAGGACTCACTTATCACCCCCGTTCTCTGGTTTTCGCTCAACTGTGAACTCATTGAACCATGGGATAACAATGTATTTGATGTACTCTAGGCATGGGTTCTTTTCCACCACTTTTGGGGGGCAGAAGGCTTTCTTTATCTTCAAGTTCACCTCAGCCTGTGACATTTGTATTTATCAAGCTAGCAGAGACTCACAAGTAAAAGTGTAAAGCTATAATAAGAAATTGCTGATCATGGTCCTTTGTTGGAAACTGGAAATAGATAATACCTCTTCATCCTCCATGAAGATAGAAGAAGATGGATCACTCTTTGACATCTTCTCCTGTCCTTCCTGCAGACCAGGGAGCATATCTGCGTGTAATTTAAAACAATTAAATTTAACATAATTTTAATAGGACTGTCACGTTTGTGAAAATGGTAATATTATGCTTACGATGAGACAGTATAATAGGCTTGTTTTTTCTTTTGATGTCATCACAATATTCCCTAGCCAACATATTCACTTTGCGCTGGTCCATACCCAATTGGCAGATGTCAGCCTGTTTCAATGCACAAATTCACAAGTCACAATATTGTTATCTGATGTGTCTTGCCTTCAAAGTTCATTGATAATATTTCTGTTTCTCATCACTATAGAAAAGTAATGAATCATAATTAACAAATCAAAGCTAAACAAATATAGTGTGCACTATTAGTTTTACTTTTATATACTCAAACAGTATGTCATTTCCAAATTAATCCAAGCAACAAAAGCATAACTATACACTGTGTTCATAAAAAATCACCTTAAGAAAGAATATATCGGCGCATTGCATGCATGGATAGAATATCTGGGCTGCTGACAATTCATCTTGCTCTGACCGGCCCATAATTTGACAGCACCTAAAAGACAACAAAAGCTAAGATATAACGGTTGTGAATAGACATTCACTTAGCAGAATTAGAAGGATTTCATACCTCAAAATCCTAGGAAGCTTGTTTCTTCTAGCTATGTCCATTACAAGGGGCCAGTACTCGTGAGCCCGGGAGTTGATCTCCTCAGAAGACCATAGAAATTCTACCTGACCTCCTTCGAGGTTCATTCCTACAGCTTTCCAAATCTCAATTAGGTATTGCCCAATCACTTGAATTTTTTTTAAGTCACCACCCATTTTGTTATTCAGCTGTGCGAACCAATCTGCAATCCATATCTTCACACTGCATCCAGCAGAAGTCAGTTTGTTGACATTGATTGCCTTCATAACTCCCTGAACATAGATGTTCGATCGTTCCATCAGACATTATCACACATAAGCATCTACATTATATTGTTTCCAAAATTTACAGGTATATTCATGTTCAAGGATAAGAGTTTATGTTATGACAAGTGAAATCCACCACCAAAAAGTGCTATTGCACAATCACATCCCATCAGAGCAAATCAAAATCATATAACCCTATATCACTATCCTACTATATGAGATCCAAGTCCTCAGAATTTTGGTGCTAAAAATACTCTGCAGCAACAGTTCTATTTAAAAATCAAATTCAAATCAAGCCAGAGGCCACAGATCCACACTCAGATGATGACAAACTAGATTCATTAAAAAGTCTGACAATTTCCAGAAATACCTAATGAAGCATTTTTCCCATCAACTGAAGGAATAAATAAATCTACTAATCATCAAATTCTGCACACGCTTAACAATACCAAATACAAACAAAACAATTAATCAAATATTGAAAACAAAGAGAATATTTCCGCTAGACTATACAAGGAAATGGATTCAATTCAGTAACCTGAGCAATATGCATCCTTCCAGAAGGTTCAAATCCATCATAGCAGACAATCTGAGGCTTCTTCGCCAACAATCTCTCCAATTCATCCTCCTGTATGCACTCCTCACCGATGCTCCTTATTAAATCGAACCTCTCCTTCAAGCTCAGCCTATACAGTTTAATCCAACTACTTAAAATTCTAGATCATGATAAAATCTGCCTATAGGACTAGAGAGGACTTACTGCGGTTGAGGAGAAATGGAAAGAGACTCTAGCGGCTGAGACGGAGGGACTTCACTGCCATTGTTGCTGCTTCCTTCGTTCTCCATTGAAAGTGTAGGGTTTAGTTTGGAGCGACAAAATTCCAAAATGGGATATGTTCATTGACTTTACATATTTAAGATTAAATAGGAATATATAGCTAAGAGCATCTCCAATAGGAATAGATTAGCTATAGGCTAGTCACAAACTCCTTTTGTCACATCATCAACACTAAAATTTCTCCTACTACATCATCAAGACAAACAACTAGACAAACAATAGGGCTAGCTAGCCAAAACAATCAAAATTTAAAAAAACAACTAAATTTACGGAATTAAACGTAAAATACGAAATTAAATGTACGACACATATACGGAAAAATTCATTAATTTCATTTAAATAAAAAAAAGTACATTAATTAAGAAAAAGTACATAATAAAAAAAACGGGCTTTCACACACGAGCCCCCGCCTCACTCTACTCATCGTTGTTGTCATCGCCGCTTCGCGGGACCCCCAAACCTGTCGCATCTGAGCCCCCCACCTCTGCCGCGGCCGCCACCAAATCGACCTGTATACTCTCGGGGAGGTCATGATGAAACCTCTTCTCCACGGGATCAGTTGCCGCTCTCCATTCTCTTATGACTTTATGCATTCTCGCCTGCTGCAATTGACACCCGATGCAGGCGATCTAGGCAGGCCACTGGCCACTGGGCGCCTCCCCTGGCTGCCTGTTGTGCCCTTCTCTGACAAACCGGGCGAGTGTGGCGAGTGAACGATGGAGGAGTCGGGAACTTCTGAACATCGTCGGGGAGCTCGTGGGAGCCACCGCTGCTGCTGTGGTCACCGGCAAGGTTCAGCCGCTGCTTCTTCGGCCAGCCAGCCTCGACACCTGTCCGAAACTTCTCGGAATCCATCAGCATCAGATAGCAGTTCCAGTGTGCAGTGGCGGATGGGGGGAGGGGGGGCCAGGAGGGGGAGACCGCCCCTCCCCGTCGACCCGCTTACTGTTAGGTTTGGTATACTGAAAAGCATATTTCCAGCAGTTTCGCGCGAATAGAATCTTGCTTGTATACGAAAAACTCTACAATCCACTTTGAACCCGATTCAGTATTATTCGAGCAGTTTCGCACGAATAGAATCATTATATTATTACATTGTGTTTGCTTGTGCATTTATAAGATGTTTTATAAACATTTAAATGTATAAGAAGCAAACAAAGTCTAAGTCTTTTGCTTAGTAGACTGGTTGTGGGTGTCGTCCACTTTAAGGTAAAACAGTCGGTTCTATGCAATACTTTGCAAAAGAAAAAGAAGAATTCACAACCCAGATAGGCTTAGACTACCTATCGTGAAAGGTTGCAATGTCAGTCCGCATTATTTCTAAGCCTTATCGAAATAAGATGACATTGGTGTGGTATAGCACTGAATGGATCTAACAGCAAGACGTGTCTTTATGCTATCTACTGAAAAACTAGGTCTTGATAAATAACTATTTCTTAATCTACATACGTTAGCATTGAGCATACGGTATTGATTATGCACTACTTTGACTTATCAAATGGTGCGGGTTTTCGCAACCCAATAATCCTGGTATATTGGGTAGTGGTGATTAATATCTAGTGGTGCTAGGATTGCTATTATGTTGAATCGTGCGCGAGGTGAGTCTCGTTTGATAATGTCCTCAAGAGGAGCTCGAACAAGGTTTTATTATTCGAGAAAACTGGCCAGTTGGAGTTTTATCACTCTGTGAATAATAAATAAGTGTTTCTTGCTAAGTCCACTCTTGGAATAAATAAGATATTAATTAATTAAGTCCATAGCAGCAGACATTAATTAATTAATGGACATTTATATCTTAAGCGCGAGAAATAAATAATAAATAACGGAAACCCGGATTACTTGTAATTTCGGATTTGGATGAGGAGAGTTCAATATTACTTCTGTAGTGGCTGCTCGTAATATTCCAATATAAGCTTGTATTAAATTGTGGGTTCAATTTAATTAGTGAAAAGCCAATTGGGGGAGCCCATATCCAAAACCTTCCATAGATCCCCGTCTGGGTCTAAAAGGAACTTAATATAAATAGGAGAATAAAGGGAGACAGAAATAATAATTATTATTACTCATAATTTTCGTTCCCCTCTACCTAGAGGAGTTCGAATTTCTCTCCCAATTGGAGAAGGATTTCTTCTGTCTTCTTTATTCGAGTCCTAGTATTTTGATAAGATCAGCCCACCCCGATATCGAGATACAGTTCGGGAACCAGAGAGAAGATCCGTGGTCTAGTATTGAAGATCATCACGTGGAGAAGGCGCGAGCAATCAACGATTCTTTGGAGAATCAAATCGGTAACTCTAAACCGTAGAAATCATGTTTAGGATTTATTTTCTATGAGCATGGATTATTTGCGTTCTAGCATGCAATTATCTGTTTAACATGTGAATTGATTAATCGCATAATCGGTCAAATAGATCCTACGTCTGATTTATTTGTTTTGTACAAGTCTTCCGCTGTGCAAGGGGCACCAAACCCCACCACTTACATGGACCGGAACATAAATTTTCCAACGTCGCCCCCTCTGATAGGCTCCGACGTCACCCCTCCCCTTCCGAATTCCAAATTTCCGTCACAGTGAGGCTGGCCTGAGAAGAAGAGTAATAGTTGTTATTCAAATTCAACTTGGGTCTAACTTCTTGAAGCCCAAGTACTATAAATTTAAAGCCCACATTCAATCACAAATATAACTAAGCACAATAGCAGCAGTCCACACTCCATAGTCCATACGTGATAATTGATATGTCATATAACAATTATAAATTTATAACTAAAAAAATGCATTTAATTAAATATAAAATTTAGAAGCATATATATTTTCCATTAGTTTATCGCTTGATTGAATTGGTATTACTTTTACCCGTAGCAACTGCATCCGTTGAAAGAGTATTTTCTGATATGAAAATTGTCAAGACTGATTGGCGGAACAGGATGGAAGATGAATGGTTGAATGATAGTTTGGTGATATACAGTGAAAGGGCCATCTTCGCCACTGTTTCTAATGAAAGAATCTTGACACGTTTTCAAAATATGGATACCCGTAGAAGCCAGTTGTTGCGATTAGCGGATGCAAGTGCTACTTGAATTGTAATATGTAATTTTTGTTATTATAAAAAAATATATATTGAAGTTAATAATATTTATTATTTTATTTTTTATTTCACTTCGCCCCCTCCGTTTTAAGTTTCTGGATCCGCCAGGTGAATTCCTTATAAAGCCCCGGCACGGGGAATGCTCTCTCCGCTATCCTCCTGCAGTCCTCGTCGGTCTGGCCACTGGTCTTCATGCGAAGGACGTTGGTGTACAAGCCCGCAAATCGGAAGACCGCAGCCCTGATTCGCTCCCACCCCTTCCGGCACTCCTCCCAGCTGTATGTCTTCCCATGCGGGCAATTCCTCTTGTAGGCTGCTGCAATTTTAGCCCACATGTTGACTATCCTCTGATTGTTCGAAACGAGGAGATCATCACAAACAGACACCCAAACCTTGGACAGCGCGACGTTCTCATCATCCGTCCACTTCCTCCGTACACTGTCGTCATCAGCCGGTTGCGACGACTCGCCTACCACCTTTTTGCCCTTCTTCTTCTTCGGTGCACCCCGACCCTGCCCCCGCCCCCGCCCCTGACCGACTCCCCCTGTATCCCCGGGAGTGTCTTCGTATCGATCGACTTGTTCCAACAACTGCTCTATGGAGAAAGTGTCAACTCTAGTGAATTGAGTCTCCACTGGGGTCGATGTGTGGGAAGACACAGTAAAAAAGTCAAGACTGGGGCGATAGACATTGTCCCTCCCCCCTGGCTGTACCCCCGGCGTCCCCTGAATCCCGGGCTGCATCCCCTGCCATCCTGGCCCCCACCCCGGCATCATCTGCCCGCCCGGCATCCCCTGCCCGCCCGACATCCCACTACCCCCGGGGGCCATCGCGACCATCATCTGCTGCCATTGGTACATATTATAGTACCCACCTATCGGTCCCCATCCACCTCCGACGGGTACCGTGGGAGTTTGAGACCCACTCGTCACTGGATGATAGTCGTTGTTGTTCTCCATTTCGCGTTATTGCTCTTGTACATAAATTCAGAGAGAGAGAAAGCTCGTTAAAACAAGCGGTGCAAATGAAAATGGCGTTCAAATCACGTATATATAGTGTTTCGGAAATAAAATAAAATAAAAATTTGCGTTGGCCGATCGCAAGCCTACGATGGATGCGAGCGGATTGGCGAGCGCTTCGGCTAGCGCCCGAGAATCGGCGAGCGCTCGCCGATTCTCTAGCCGATTCCACGCTCGACGCTTCCAATGATTCGGCCAGCGGACCGGCCATCACCGGGAATCGGCTAGCCGGTCGCTCGTCGACCGTTGGAGATGCTCTAAGAACAAAAATTAAAATTTGGCGTTGGAAAAGAGAAATACAAAAGGAATAAAGCATCTTTAGCAAATTTCAATAAAAGTAAATTTTCAGTTATTTCAATCAATTAAATATTTGGTAAACCATATATAAATAAGCATATAGTATTAAAAGAATTTACTATAGAAACAAAAAAGTACCTTTACATATGTACGTATTTCCAAATTTGTAATTTGATGTCAATTGGTCAAAAACAGAGTTTAGGATATGTTCAAAATAAATACTTTGGGATAATATTATATCACAATAGGAAAACTAACTGGAAACTTATAAAATTTGGTGAAATTGATTTGATCCAGTACTTAATAAGTTAATCGGAAAATCATGAAATTTAAATTTATTCATAATTATCTTACGTCACCAAAAATGGTATTGTATCACGTATAATAGTCGGAAAAAAAAAAGGCAAATGAACCTCACCACTAATGCATTAATGACTATAAATAAGGGAAATATTGTTGTTTGACTAAATAAAACATTAACATTTAATTATGCTTGAAAGTCGGATATTTTCGTCATGGATTATTACGAACATCCTTCCTCCGTCCACTAAAAATATTGCCATTTTAGAATATCCCTTTAAAAATAGATATTTTCTATTTAAGGAATTTTTTCTCTCTCTTATGAAAAGGTTTCAATTCTTCATTAACAATATTTTAATCATTTTGATTTTTTATTTTTCTCTTACTTTATTGATTGTTCATTAAAACTTATGTTGTTTCAAATAGGACTGGGGAAAAATATCGAAAAAATGATATATCGCTCGTATCGTATTGAAAAATATCGAAAAATTATCGAATTTTCGATATATCGTAATTTTCGATACGATACGATACCGTATCGTAAGTTTTCGATACGATAACGATATGATCGCGATATATCGTTTTATATCGAAAATTTTCGATATATCGATATTTTATTTTCGATATATATCAAAAATTTTGATATATATCGATATTTAACGATATATCGAATTTCGGTACGATATATCGAAATATCGATACGATAACGATATGAAATTTTTTTATATCGAAACTTTCGATACGATAACGATATGAAATTCTTTCATATCGATATTTCGATACGATACACGATACAACGTTTTCGATACGATATATCGTATCGACCAACCCTAGCTTCAAATATTATTTATTTTTAGGGACAGATTGAGTTTGAGTATATAATTTTTCAAGCCTGTCACAATTGATCTAATATTCATAGTTTTATTTTAGTCAACTTTTAAGAATTGGGCCTATCAATTTAGTTGGCACTTCTAAGATCAAATTGGTTAGCTTATAAACAAGCTGCCCTTACAAGAATGGCCCATTTGCTAAATTTGATTTTGAAATCCCATTTATACCATTCCTAGATCTAAATTAATATTCCCTATCCCTAATACAAATTGTTTGAGTATAATTTGTGTATCAATACTTACAATATACTCCACTATATACACATCGTTGAATTTTAAAATTTATATTTTAAATAAGATTAATTAGTTTATGATGTTTCATATTAGCTTCATTTTGGTTTTTAGTTTCTGTGTGTATGATTGATTATTTTACCATTGGGGATTTATAGTAGTGGGCTGGAACATATTTTATTTGTCCTTCCCCATGATAGATTGGTAATTTATAAACCGCAAATTGAATTAGATTAAATTATACTATAAGCTCTGGATAGAGAAAACTGGAAATTTTGAAACCATTTATATCCTAACCACCCAACAACGTACCAAATCTGTGTGCATGACTTCATTTCATATGCTGCTAACCTACTCCATATGCATATAATTTATTTTAACAATTATACTCGGTTAATAGAATAATACTCCCTCCGTCCAGCTCAAGTGATTGATTTCTTTTTTACCATTGTTTTCCAAAGATATATCTACATTATTTTCTCTCTTACTTTACTTTCTCTCCATTTTAACTATTGATTACTAGTATCATTTTCCTTAAACATATGCTGAAAAGCAGTCAATCATTTGAGATGGGACAGAGGGAGTGAATCAGTAATTCAATTAGACAATACATAACAAAAACAATATCAAATTCATAGTTCAAACTTATGACGCTACAATATAATTTTGAAATATATACTCTCCATAATTTCAAGTTCTATCACACATTTACACCTAATCAACGCACTGTCAATCATGTTTCCAAAAGTTCAATTTAAATTCCCACCCCAAATATCATTGAACATTTATAAAAAAATATTTCGTGTTTCAGTCTCACTCGCGTACATAGCGAAATTGAGGCATCACAAATCTCTTTACTCATGAAAAGAAATGCATTGAATCTATGAAAAAGATAAATTTGTGATTTGAACTTATGATATTACAATATTGTCTTAAAATATGTAACTTCCAAAATTTCAAATTATCGCACAGTTACGCACGTACGCTTACTTATTAGGTCATCCCAAAATTAATTTTATACTTTAGTTTTCACTAAAATGTGAATCTAGTAGTACTAATCTTTTATGTTGAATATAGAAGTAATGTAAAAATTAACTGATTATAAAATTAATTAGTCTTTCAGAATCTTTGCTTGCATTGTTTAGGTAGTATTATTATCATTTTTGCTTTCATTATTATCTACGTCTGAGAAGCAAACCAACTACCTTCACGCATCAGACGTCACTCAGCCTTCAATGAAACTCGTTGATAAGGCAAGAGGACAGCATTATCTTTGCTGTTTTGGAGAGAGCTCAGCTTTGTTACAATGCAGAAACGTATAATCCTAATGCTTTTCCCGTGAAAGGATATACTGGCTCTATGCTCGAGTACATGATCAAAGAGACTGAAAAGCTTCACGCAGCAGTATGTCGAACAACATCCAAGCTTTTTAGAATCTTTCGATATTCTAGCTTACTCATTTTTTGTTGATTTTTTTTGATCTAGGTTGGAAGATAAAACAGTCCTGATGAGCATCCTTTCTTCCCTGATGTTGTTAAGGATATGATATTACAATATTGTCTTAAAATATGTAACCTCCAAAATTTCAAATTATATCGCACATACGCACATTTATGCTTACTTATTAGGTCATCCCAAAATTAGTTTTTTTCTTTAGTTTTCACTAAAATGTGAATCTAATTGTACTAATTTTTTATGCTGAATATAGAAGTAATGTAAAAATTAACTGATTATAAAATTAATTACTCTTTCCGAATTTTTTATTGCATTATGTAGGTAGATTTATTATTATTCTTGAATTTTGATTTAAAAGTTATAGTTGTTCCTTCATTCTTTTTGATGAAATGCATTGTATTTACGATTCAAAAAAAAAAGTTTGAACTTATGACGTTATAATATCATGGTGTTACGATATCATTTTGAAATATGTAACTTCCGAAATTTATGTTAATGAAATGCATTGTATCTATGATATAAAAAAACCATATCAAATTCATATTTCGAACTTCTAACGCTACAAACATAATCATAAAATATGTAATCTTCAAAATTAGATATCTATCACCCAATTACACCTATTTAACATGCATAAAATTTCTTCAAAGATTTGTTTTATCTTTTAATAATAATAGTATAATTAATCCATCCATAACAAATCATAGTTAATTAACTTCTATACTATTTAAATGCGAATCTAATAAATTTTAATGATCAGTGTAAAAGTAAATTAAAAAAATAAAAAATAATAAAACTCTCAAATTAAATTAAAATACACTTTCACATATATTTTAGGAATACTTCTCAAAATCAAAATTCTAAGTTAAAGAAATGCACTGTATCAATGATAAAAAAACAATATCAAAGTTGTAGTTTGAACCTATGACGTTACGGTATCATCTTAAAGTATATAACCTCTATAATCATAAGTTGAAATGCATTGTATCTACGAAAAAGAACTTAGTCAAATTTATGGGTTCACCTTATGGTCTTACGATATCATTTTGATTACTACGTAACTTCCAAACTTTCATGTTAAAGAATACATAAAAAATGAAGTAATAAGTATAACTTTTAAATATTAAATTAAAATACACTTTCACTTTTTTTTTCTAGAAATAGTACTAAAATCAAAGTTCCAAGTTAAACAAATGCATTGTATATACGATAAAAAAACATTAACAAAATTGTGGTTTGAACTTATGATTTTATAGTATCATCTTAAAATATAGAGTGAACTATAAAAATGGTCCATGGATTATGGGTTTATCTCGCCCATAGTCCCTGGACTTTAAAAATATCGTTAGTAGTCCTTGGACTAAGGATTTATCTCGAAATTGGTCTTTTTGACTTTTTTTGGTACAAAAATACCCTTTTGAAGGATTTTGGGGGGTTTGGGCAATTTGTTCATTCTACACTTTTAACATTTTAAATATGATATTATTTAAGTTAAGTACTAAATTTGATATATTTCAAAATTATCATTCTTCTTCCTTTTTTTCATCCTTCACTTTGTTTCTTTATTTCAATATTATATTTAACTTTACAAAATTTTAAATTTCAATTTGTAAATATCAATAAATTTTTTTAATTATAAAAATTATTAAATAACAAAAATTAATAGTCATATTCAATATTTGATAGTGTATAATATTTAATCAATATGGTATGACAACGCCTTAGTTTTAATCAATATTTAATAGCTTTAATCATAAATAGATCATATAAAACGATTTATTCTGAAATAAATATGCATCTAATGAATAATGTAAGACTAATATAATTTTCGTTTATTAATTTGAAAACAATCAAAATTTACTTGAAAATTTCAACAAAAATACTCCTATATAAAATTTTTAGTAGGATCAAATTTTTAGTCAACTTCATAATATTCAATCACAAGCAATTATAACAACCGAACGAAGGCTAAATAGAATAGCTCTTATTTTTCCATCATGATTAATATTGTTTTTCTGTACTTCTTCAATTTAGCTAAATATTATATTAAATACTAACAACATTTAATAGTTTTAATCAATATTTATAGTGTCCATAAATTAATAGTTTTAATTAATAAAATTTATTGATATTTAAAAATCAAATTTTTTTTTAAAATTTAAATTTATAAAATTAAATCTAATATTGAAATAAAAAAACAAAGTGAAGGATGACAAAATGGAAGAAGAATGATAATTTTAAAATAATATCAAATTTTCAGTGGAGTACATAACTAAAATAATATCAGATTTAAAATGTTAAAAGTGTAAAAAGACCAAATTGCCCAAACTCAAAAGGGCATTTTCGTACCAAAAAAGCCAAAAGGATCAATTTTGAGATAAATCCTTAGTCCAAGGACTATTGGCGATATTTTTAATGTCCAAGAACTATGGACGAGATAAACCCATAGTCCATGAACCATTTTTTGAAGTTCCCTCTTTTAACCATAGCAATGATTAAAATAGAGTTTACTTATAAAAAATGTAGTACTAGCAAATTAAGAATGCTAATAGAATTAAAGTTACATTAAAGACTATCATACGCAAGATAATTTCACTAAGTATAGGATAGATATGAATACAGTATTCTCCGTTTCAAGGAAAATGACCAATTTCTTGGACAGTATTATATTTTATGCAATTTTATTTTGTATGTTAATTGAAGAGAATAAAGTAAATGAGATGGAATAAAATAGAGATAAAATGCAGTATAACATGTGAATGTTTAAATTAAATGTATAACATAATTATGGATGTTTAAATTAAATGTATAACATAATTGTGGAGTAATTAGTATGAGGGACCACTAAATAATGCACGGTACTAAATTAGGACATCCATATGCATAAACTTAAAATTATGGTTTAGTCGCCCATTGCCCATTGGTTTGACTCATTATTTTCAAAGCAAAAGGTACCCTCAATTTAATGCGTGCAAATATCATATAAAAAATAAATTAAATTCCATTTAAAGAATAGATTTCTTGCACTCAATCATCATAGTAAAATATTGAAAGTAGAAAATTGTCCTCCTTAGTATTTAATGTCTATATTAAACGTACCTAGGCTCCACCCATGTCATTTCTTGTGGGGGACAAGCAAGTTTTGAACTACTCATGTACTAATAATTCAATCCTTGTATTAATTGACAAGAACATTTACACGATGTATAAAAACCAAAACGAAAAAATTACAAGTTTCGTCATTCTGGCCTAATCCTATTACATATAACCCTCGTATTTCGTCGCGCCAGTCCTGGCAAAACGAAGCACGAGAGACGACTACATTGAACTACTATTATAGTTTAGTCGAGATTATGAGGCTGCAATCTTCTCAAAGAGGCCTAACCTATTATCGGCCAATTTGGACTTATAAGCTGATTTCTTGTATTCAAACCATGTAAATTCCTTATACAAGCTGTCTTCTTCATCCTGCATCAGTGATGCTAATGGAGCAATCGTTTTACTCAATGGTGGTCCTCCGAAATAAATCATTGATAGCCTCGATTTTGAACCGTTGGCCACCACTCTGTGCTTTACGCTCTTAAATCTCCCGTTAGTCATCACCTGCACCCATACACATCATAAATAAATAAATAATGGACGGTGCAAAATATTTTTTTTTTGTTTTCTATATTTCCCCCCCCTTCCATGTGGAGGAATCTATCAATTTAGTACGAATTTTGATAAAAAGGTGCTTGATGTGATTCACGCCATAAAGACAATGTTATTTATGGAATATAGAAATACTCCCTCTGTCCCACTAGAAATGAAACGTTTTTCTTTTCATGTTGTCCCAATAAAAATTAAACGTTTCTTAAAATATAAATAATTTTATCTCTACTTTTTCCTCTCTCTTACTTTACTCTTTCTTCTTTAACTTACAAAACAACACTACATAAAATCATGTGCCGAAAAACAAACGTTTCATATTTATTGAACGGAAGGAGTATGTTTAATGAAAAAAGTTGGTGAATAAATATAGTTTACTAAAATATCAAAATACAAGTATTTAGAGGAAAAGTAGAAAATAACTTTTTTTATTAAGAAGATGAGTGACTAATAATTTTTAGAAAAAATGTGAAATAATTTCATTGAGAAACGTGTGCATGAAGATGTTGGTAATTAGTCAAACCTCGGAAGCCTCGCATCATTAGCTAAAAAGTTAATAATAATATTTAATTAATGTGAAATTCTAGCAAGGTACAGTCACGTGGCTGCGTGACTGTGCCACGTGTACACGTATTCAGACACGCCTCTTCATCTCGTGGTTGACCAATTCAAATTCCGTTTTGAAAAAAGATTTTTAGTCAAAGAGCCAAATTAGAGAGAAAAAGAAGAAAGAAACCAGCCACATTAATTAAAAACAAACAGAGCGAATATTTGATTAGGTGCGTGAATTTAGTTAGTTGTACCTGCAATGAGTCGCCCACATTAATGAAGAAGGAGCTCTGGTCGGCCGGCACCGGAATCCACCGGCCGTCCTTGAGCGAGATTTGCAGGCCGGAGATGTTGTTCGATCGCAAAACGGAGATGATCTGCGGGTCCGTATGCTCCCCGAATCCAATCAGATTACGACCGTTGGATTCGGGGAAGTCCGGGCACGGAGGGTAGTGATTAACCCGAAAAACAGAGTCGCTCTGCTCATCCATCAGCAGCTTGCTGAAGGCTTCTCTGTCGTCAATCCTCAGCCCCTCCGCCAGCATTTCCAGAATCTCGCACGCCATCTTCTTCACCGCCGCGATGTACTCGTTCACCAGACACCTGCAGCAGTGGCGGACGCAGAAAAAATTAGTTAAACATTAGTTAAGCAGACAGACTGATTGAAATAGAAAAATGAGACTGTTTTTTATGGACAGACGAAAGCAGAAAAAATTAGTTAAGCAAACAGACCGACTGAAATGGAAAAATGAAACTGTTTTTTTTGGACAGAAAAAATTAGTTAAGCAAACAGACTGAATGAATGGAAAAATGAGACTGTTTTTTATGGACAGATTAGAGCAGAAAAAATTAGTTAAGAAAACAGACGGGCTGGAATGGAAAAATGAGACTGTTTGCTATGAACAGATTAAAAAATATACCGGAAATTGTCGGCGGCGTGGCCGAAGATGGAGGAGAATTTGTGGTAATCGGAGTGGGAGTTGGTGGTGAGGAGGAGGTATTCGAGCCAGCCGACGTCGCCGTTGGGGCCGATTTTTTTGTCGCCGTAGCCGAAGGGGTCGGGGGGGCCGGCCTGGGACTTGACGGAGTGGGGGAGGGAGAAGAAGCGGAGGGCTTCGGACTCGAGGGCGCGGATGAGGGGGGCGGGGACGCCGTGGTTGGTGACTTTGAAGAAGCCGAAGTCCTGGCAGGCGCGGACGAGGTGGGATTTGGGGTCGGGTTTGGAGAGGTCGATGAGGGGGATGCCGGGGAGCAATGCGGCGCAGGTGTTGGCATTGGATAGCTGTTCGATTGCGGGTTTGGAATGGACTACCATTGCTGTTTTTAGGAATGGGAGAGATTGCTTGCTTTGGTGAGGTTATGAGATGAGGAGGTGAGTGTGTTGAATTTGAATAGATTTGATGTGGGATTGCTTTGCTATTTATAGCCAGTTTTTGAGGGGTGGGTGGGGTGGGTGGGTGGGGGTGTGTTGGGGGATGGGGGGTGGTGAGAGAAAGTTCGTGGGATTAATTATGGTGCAATAGAAGATTAATACCTCTGTCCCACATCAAAGTGTCACGTGTGGACACGAGTTTTGAAAAATATAAAAAAAAGTGAGTTAAATAAGTTAATAAATTATGGGTCCCACTTATATACTTTTTCCGTTCTAAGATAAGCGACTCATATTTTTTTTGGGATGTCTCAAGATAAGTGACTCATTTCC
This sequence comes from Salvia hispanica, assembly GCF_023119035.1. Lineage (NCBI taxonomy): Eukaryota > Viridiplantae > Streptophyta > Magnoliopsida > Lamiales > Lamiaceae > Salvia > Salvia hispanica. Next base: position 245,255 of record NW_025951879.1, read on the forward strand.
TTTTTTGGTATTCTTTCTCTTACTTTTTCTCACTACTTTATTCACTTTCTACTTTACTAACAAAACCTCATTTCCTTAAATCACGTGCCGAAAAGTTTGTGCTCACTTATCTTGGGACGGGGAGAGTATATTGGTTTTATAATAAAATGTTAGTAGAATTGATTGATGGAATGTAGGTCTACTTACCATTTATGGTACTACAAGTGATATGTGTCTCTTATTGTAGGACGGACCGAAATGGTAAAATGTGATACTTATTGTTGGACGGAGGTAGTATATGAGAAATTTTGAGATGTGACGTAGATTGTTGTTGTATAATTTGATTTTTCATCTAGTTCAAACTTGTTTTAAAATTTTAAAAGTTATACGAAAAATTATTATAATAGGCATTATGGTTTGACTTATCGATGATAAATTCATGTGTGAATTTCTAGCTGTAATACTAGATACACGATTTTGTTAATAAAATTTGTTGGGAAGAATTGCAAATAAATCTGAATTTTCGACTGATATTAAAGTTGCAAGACAAATTAAAATTTGATAAAACTTTGTAATTTTATTTGATACTAGTTTTTATGTTTGTACAAATTTTGACCTTTTGATGGTTGGGATTGGGAAGTTGGTCTAGAAAGGATAAATATCAACGGTGGGAATGTTGAATATATTCAGTGAATTACTGCTTTTGGGCAGTACTAGCTTTACAGAAGTTAATGTAGGATATATGATCTCATCCATACCACCGGTCCAAACCTAATCTTTTATTTTGGCAAATATATAAAGATTGAAATTTGAAATACTACTACTTATTTACAAAATGTTATAATCAGGTCGAATTTGTGAAAATGGGGTTGGAGAACGCAATGCTATTCTCTCCTAACTCAAGTAAATTAAGAAATTAGTGTTTAGTTTAGATAATAAAATATGAGAAAGATAAAATAGGCAAGATAAGAAAGTACTCCATAAAATAAAAGAAATAATAATTGTACTCATGATAATGGAAAACTATCCATTTAATCGATCAAGTTGTTGTATTACTAGATATAAAGCCAATTGATTTTCCATTAGTATATCATAAATAACTAATCTTGCTTTTCGGCTTACGGAATTTCTTTATTTTTCTCTTTCCATTTTCCTACGTTTTACATGTACTATTTCCATATGTTTTTGTTTTGTGTGAATTTTTAAATAAATAAAGCAAATTCAATACGGTTGTGTTTATCCAATTATGTGAAACTCGGAAATAGCTAGCTTAATTAGACAAATAATTAAATTGGAATTCATAATCAATGAAGTACAGGTTAGTTACCGATTTCATTATAACTTTACACAAAATATTGCTCCCTCCGTTCTATTTTAGGTGTCTCGAATGAATTCGACACGAATTTTAAAAAATACAAAAGAAAGTTAGTGAAAAAAAATAGTGGAATGTGAGTGCTACTTTTTATATTAGTTTTACAATAAAATATGAGTGAAAAAATGTTAGTGGAATGCAAGACCTGATAACCTGATACCATTTATAGAATATTTCAACTGAAATTTCTAAAATGGAACAGCCAAAAATGATAAACTGAAACTCTTAAACTGAGACGGAGGGGGTATCTTACTAGACACCATGACAGATTGACATTCGTAACGGTGGAAATCGAGGCTTTATAGCCTCGTCCAACACAACTCCATGAACGTAAATCTTCACCGTTGCATACGTGATTCCATCCCTGTATCTAGAATCACATACTCCCGCGTTGTGTGATTGACTTTCTCTATAATTTAGTTCTCTATTTTTGAATCGATTCCCAACCAAAAGTAATAAATATTAAAAGTTCGATCGAGTGCAATTATTCAAACTCGAATTATTAATTGGGAATCAAAGACAACATATATTCGCGACAACAGTCACTGATTGACGAACACAATCAACGCTCAAAAGAAAAAAAATGGAATAAAATACAAAAATGTATTTAAAATCATCTATTTAATACACATGAGAATCTTAGAGTTGGGTGCAATGCACTTGAACGATGGTTTGGATAATAGATTTAAGTTTCGATGTCTCCGATGAATGGAACAGAAACCGACCAAATGTATTTTCCATGACCGCCCAAATTTGATAACAATACATTTTTGGAGTTTGTCGACCTATTTATCTATAGTTGACGAATTTCAGGTTATGCCACTCCTCTATTTGGTATAACAATCCATGTGCTAAGGGGTTTCATCATCATGTACTAATATACCCAACTTGATCGCCTTGTCACAAATTCACTATTCTATCTTCAATTCATGAAGTTAAAGATTAAATTTTGCTTATTCTTGAAGATGCTTACATTTAATTTTAAAATCAAAATTTTTATTATCATCGCAACCATCGCGTCTGGCCCACCAGCCTTATCCACTTCTAAGCGAAACCAAGTTACCCAAACATGCATCGAATTATCATAAATACATATTCCACCAATACGATACACACTTTATTGGTGAAATATGAATTAAAGATAGTCTGGAAATATGAATTAAAGATAGTCTGCCGGCAGGGGCTTAGCGCAGTTGGCAACGGAGGGGCAGATCTTGCTGCAATGAGTCTGGATTCAAATCCCACTGCTATCGTTTAGTTGCTTCCATCTCTCAGGCACAAGTGTGAGGTCTTTGGAGATGGGCTTCTTGCAGTCAGTGGGTTAAAGTCTCCTCCTTAACGGGCTACTACGTACCCTGATTTAACTCCCTCGTATGATGTCAGGCTAGAGTGTGGAGGCCGCCCTGGCGACGGAATCATCTTTGTGCTGCAATGAATTAAAGATAGTCCCGAGATTAGTTTTAATTTGGCTATTTACAATTGAAAATCAAGTCTAAGCTGGGGCTAAACTTAATCTATAAAACATTAGTAAAATTAAAAAGTAAAATCTTGTTTAAACTTTACTAGCATATCAAGAAATCTTGTCTTAAAAGTTAGAAAAATACTAAGTACTATACATGAGTAGTTACTTTTCTTTGCTACCTAAAATGTTTAAATATTTATGTCTAAAATAATTGAAAATATAACGAACTTATCGAAATATACTCTGCCCACGACACAAAAGCGGCTGGTCGACTTAGCACCATTGACTTTTATTAAATAATAACCGCAGAACTAAAATATCTCTTATAATGAAAATGATGTAAGAAAGAAGAAATAGACGTTTGCATCTCTGTCTAGTAATATGTTGCATACTAATATTAAAGAGTATTAAAATAGATGCATTTATGGTATAACTGTATTTCTCAATTACATACACTAATAGTATGTTTATGCATTGTAATGGTATTAAAAGTAAGAAAGGGATGGTGCACTACTTAATTAGGTGCTTGTACATCACTAATATAAGCAGGCATATGAATTTTATTTTGTGAAATCAGCTTCTTGTAATTTAATTTGTATGCCCTCTATCTAGTTTCATTTGGCAAGTACTAATACTTAATAAATTAAATAGAAAACATAATAAAGTAAAAGAAGCTATAAATATAAATAAATGATTCAATTAACTCGAAACACCTCAAAAAAGAATATGTTTATCTTAACACTGGACACAAAGAATATTAAAGATATTATACTCATTATATTCGTCAACTGTCAATAGTCTTAATAGAGAATGAAACAATGTGTGTCAGTTAGAGTGATAACATATGAGGCCAAAAGTCTCTAATTCGAATATACTGAGACACGATTTTTAAATTATATTTTCGTAATAAAAAAAATTGAATGAAATAAGTTTTACTACCAATAAAGTAAAACAATGGTTGGAGAGACATAGATAGAGATGCCTAAGGTTTTCGGTTCGAGTGGTTAACCGTGAAATCGTAACCGGCGGTTCCGGTTCTAAACCGGAACCGTGAGATTTAAAACGAACCGAAACCGTCACTTTTAGAACCGTGGTTCGGTTCAGGTTCCAAAATTTTGAAACCGTGCCGGAATCAACGGAACCGCGAAAAACCACCGAAAAACCGTGAAATCAAGCCAAAACCGCCGGAAACCGGCAGTTCAAAACCGTGAAAATCATAAAAAAATCGTCTGAAAAACCGGTAGTTCGAAACCGGAACCGCTACCGCCGGTTTTCGAACCGAAACCGAAACCGTGAAATAGCCTCACGGTCCGGTTCCGATCCCACATTTCCTAAAACCGGAACCGCCGGTTCATGAACGGTGGGCATCTCTAGACACAGACAATAATAGCCAAAATTAATTAAAATTAAAATATAGTATAATAAAATTAGAGAGACTTGAGTATTGAAAATATCAAGTGCTATCCTTTTCTTAGTTTTTGTTCTGAATAAAATAATTAATAATACTAATAATAGTATATGAAGTTTCGTTTACTCACACGAGTAGAATTGCAGTTGCCACGAGGGTGGATCTAAGCTGACCACTAAAAGTAGTCATTAATGCCGTGGGCCCATAAGGCTGATCAGTGGGCCCGCCCGCCTTTTTAGCCCATCTGTGGGTCTATCTAGTTAGTCCAATTCTACAGATCTCCCTCACATCTCTTTCTATACTATGATTACAATTTAATACTCCATTTGCGAGATTTTTCATGCTATTTTATTTTATATTAAATAAAAAAAAAGTAAAGTGCGAAAGAATGAATTAAATAGACATAAAATGTTTTATTTTTAATAATTATAAATAAATTAATTTTGATAAATTAAAAAGGAAAGTGGATATAGTGGGAAGAGAAAAGAATAGCTACATTGCTTTTGAATTAATGATACCCTGCAAACGCAACTTTACAATTCTTTCGAATTAATGATACCCTGCAACCGCAACTTTTATATGCTGATAAATTTATACAGCCTATAAATCATGGTACAAAACAATAGACAGAGCTGTACTACAAAATATAATATTTTTACTTTATTTATATATATTTTATTTTAATTATCACAATGTTATTATATATAAATAAAGTCAAAATAATTACTTCCTCCGTTTAATAATAAGAGTCACATTTTCTTATTTCGGGTTTTTCCACGATTAGAGTCTTATTTTACAATTTTACCATAAATTGTAAGTAGATCTCACATTCCACTGACTAGTTCCACTAACATTTTATTATAAAATCAATATAAAAAAGTAAATTTCATATTTCAATAACTTTTCTAAACCACTATTCTTTATATTTCTTAAACTCCATGCACACACCAAATGTTACTCTTACTGCGAAACAGATGGAGTAAACAAAATAAAAATAGGGAAGAAAAATACCACCTCATCCAAAAAAATAGACTAATTTTGCCATTTGAGCCATCCACCAAAAATTCGACTAATTATAAAATTTACCTATTGTATACTAAAATTTGTGTTATTTACAATTTTGTCATTTTTTTGAATAGATTAAGTATAATATTTAGACGGGAATTTTGTGTTTGAGGTATTGATACCTAGTAAAATTTGTGAGAACAGCAAACTGATTTCTAGTACTCCCTTCGTCCTATGTTATTTGCACCGTTGCTTTTCGGCTCGTCACAAATTTCTTACACTATTTATAATTTAAGTTAGATATAACGCATTTAATTAATACGTAAGATTAAGTTAAACTAAAAACTCAATCTCAAATTTATGGCCTAAAATGATAAGTGCGAGTAACATGGAATGAGGAGGGTAGCTGTGTTATATGAACCAATTAAAATGATATAATTAATATATAAAGTGCAGAAGAAATAGTAGTATTTGATTTCATAATTAGGCGGTCCAAGTCGGCGTTGAATTGATTATATTATTATTATTAAAATTAGGCATGTTGAGTTCACAAATTGTTCTACGTCTCCTGCGTGGTGGGTGAACACGTGTTTAAGACTAGTGGCTGTGACGTGGCAGAAATAGATTCCTATAGATTGATGTCGGCGACTAACTGGAAAAGTGGGGCCCACCATGGTAGGCCCTTCGGGATTAATACCTCCTTTTTGGTTTAATCAGATAGGTCGGCCCAAGCCCACCACGTTTTTCATTTATCATTCCTTTTCAATTTACACCTTTTATTTATTTCTTTTTTTTAATAAAGAAATAATACTCCGTTCATTATTATATACTAGTGAAACAATTTAATTTAACCTGAATTTTAAAATGTTAGTTAACTGACTGTATAACAATTTAGTTGAATATATTATTAATAATATATGATATTTCACTGTGAATATTTTTAAATAATAATATGAGATATTTAGTGATGGGGACTGCACTAATTTGAGATTCATAAATTTCTTAATATATGCGCCGTTCTCTTTTTATTTCACGTTGATTTGAATTATCCGGAGTTAACACATTGATGTTATCATGGTAAACTATATATGTACTATTATTTAATATATACGAGGATTCATGGACAATATTTTGATGTGTACTGCTAATTAGTGTTTTTTAATTTTTGATAGAACGTTGAATTTATGTTACTTTTACTTTATGTTACTACTAATTACTAGCAGTATATTGTTAGTTCATCATTTTCGAATTGAGCGTTTTGTATTACATAAAAAGTCTTTTATTTTCTAAAATCATACTCCTTCCGTCTAATAAGAGTATGTATTTTTTGTTGAACACTAATTTTAATATACAATTGATTACATAAGAGAAAAAGAGAATGAAAAATTAATTATAGTATTATTAGTGGAAAATGAGTCCTACCCAATAGAAAGTATAGAGCTTCTAATTAAGTAAAAAAAAATTATACTCTTATGGGACGGACTAAAAATGAAAGTGTGCGTATTTTGTGTGATGGAGGGAGTATATTAATAGGTATACTTATAACATTTATGGATTTCCAGTGCAAGAGTAAACTTCAAACTTCTTGTTATACACTATATTAGTACATCATAAAATACTGTTTTATTAATATTTTTCAAAACATGAATTGTTTAAAGGCAATCGTTGAAATAACCTGAAAAGACATAATCTGTATGCCATTCCAATAAATGAAGATGATTTAGTAGGTGTTTATATTAATTAGATGTCTCCATTTTAAAGCACTAAATAAGCTACTACTTAGTTTCTGTTAGGGGGGATTCTCATTATATATGCTAGTGAGATTAGGATTTCGTACCACAAATGTCATTTTCAAAGTATTACAATTAAAATTCGATATTTAATTGTGGAAAAGGATAGGTGGTATGTAGGGGGTTGCTTTTTGGTCTAAATTCAAGAACTGGACCAATAATTGGTGAGGCATAGGCATAGTTCCTACATTTGTGGCAGGATATGGATGGATGATGAGCCATTTTAAATGGTTTCACTTTGAAAGCTACTTCTCATTAGGGCTAGATAAGGAGGTGTCACTCTTTCATACTACACAATATGGCCACTCCATCACCCATCTCCTTCAATTATGTATAATATCCTTTCATATCATTTAAAGTACAGTTTAAGTAGGTCTTAAAATTAGAGGTTGTTATTGTCCACAAATGGGATTTAGCCAAAAAAAATAAAATTGTATGCATTTAAATGTATAGTTCATCGCTCATCACTCTCTAAATAGATTAGGAGTGCATCTACATCCGAAGTCGAAAAAATGGATTTAAATAAAATAGTGCTCTTGACCTTGAATAGAATCTTCTATACTTAATTATATTTATATTTGTACAATGCAGTCTTTTGGTCAAAAAGAGGAACTTTACCAGTCAATTTTCTGAGTTTCTGCGTGGATTCCCTGTCAATTTAAGCATGAATCTAGACTCGTTGACCCTTTTCAATTCATAAAAATATTGATAGTAGGGAGTACTACTACTTAGTCCCCCATCCACTAGTCTCATTTCTTAGAGTTATGGAATTTAAAATATATTAAAAAAAGTGTGTGAAATAAATTAATGGGATATGAATATTATTTGTATATATATTTCGTTCCTTTATAATTGAGACAAAGTTTTTTGACACAGAGTTTAAGAAATTAATATTGAGTGTGTTAAATAAATAGATAAGAAAGTAAAAATAAAGGTAGAGAGAATAAAATTAAAAGCGAATAAAGTAGCGAGAATAAAGTAAGAGAGAGTAAAGTAAGAAAGAGAAAAAAGTTACGACTATGGATGGAAATGACTCAACTATGAGGGAACTTACCGAAACGGAAAAATGACTCAACTATGAGGGAACTTACCGAAACGAAAAAATGACTCAATTATGAAGGAACAAATGGAGTATTAGTTTTAAATGAAATATGAGTGAAATGTGAGACCCTAATACTATTAATAGTAAAAATGAACCGAGACTTCTATCTGTGGACGGCTAAATGAAAAAAACGGAATTTCTATTCATGGATGGAAGGAGTATTTTCTAATCTCTCAGTTCCAAGATGATCAATTCTTTGGTGATATGAAATTTTATACATTTATTTTTAATGTTAGTATGTCTATATATTGTATTGTGTGGGTTTTATTATTTTAATACTAGTAATAATTGATTGTTCGTTGCTACTTTTCAGTGTATAGTTTCAGTGTGATAATGTGTGGTCATGTACCGGACTTTATAAGGTGCGATCGGATACAGTGAAACAAAAAAAATTATTATGAATCAGTTACTATAATAAACCAAGCAAATAATAATAATAATAATAATAATAATAATAATAATAATAATAATGTATAGTTGTTGCACAACCACTGATGTGCGCCGATAAACTATATCTCTGTATATAGTAGGAGTATGATGATATCGACATCTTAAATTATATATACTGTATATTCTAATTAAATTTAGTGTATGGAATAAAATTATGATTCATGATTTATATTTTGAGGACATTTGACTAACGCTAAATACAACGTAGAAAGTGTAAGTTGGATTGAGTATATTAAGTAGTAAAATCTAATTAATTTGGACTATAAGTCTAATTTTGTAACACTTGACGACGTCACTCTGACAGGTACAATTTCTTCGGTACTTAATCTTCTCGATATTTATCTTAAGTCTAATTTTTTTTTAAATTTTTTTGAGAGAATAAACGATGTTACTGTTTTTTTAATAAAAATATGAGTGATGATGACAAATGCATAAATCGTGCACTATAGATATTTCGGAAAGGTGGACGAAATTAATTGAGACGCTTTTGCGGATCCCATCAATATAATTGTTGAGGACATATAAAAACATTTGCATATACATTGAATCAAGATATACAACGTTGGATGAAAATACTTTATTTTCCATATCAATAATGTTTGCTGGCTAGTACTCCCTCCGTCCCAATAAATATGAAACGTTTGTTTTTTGGCACAGAATTTCATGTAGTGTTGTTTTGTGAGTTAAAAAAGAGAGAGTAAAGTAATAGAAATGAAAAAGTAGAGACAACCCAAAAAACGTTTCATTTCTAATGGGACAAAGGAAGTATATTATAGATTGATAAACCAATAAAAGAATATAAATGTAGAAATGGGGGTCCGTGTCGAAAATGAGCCGAATTTCTAGTAGTGATATAGTCAAAAATAACTCACACATCAAGAGGATACTATTGAGTTTTAAATCAAGAACATCATGAGACGAAATTGAATAAATTCTAGCGAATGTTGATGTATGTGCTTTCGTGATTGGGATCATGATTACAATGTTGAAGTTAATCATAAGTGAATGGTAGACAAGAACTTCGATAGAGACTTTTATCGAGTCTATTTTCTGGCGTTTAAATATGTATGGAGTTAGGTTAACGTAAAAATTACCTTAGTCTTCAATTCTTCATGCGACTTCAGTCATTTTATTCTTCTAACATTTATCTAGATAAAGATGAAGCATGTTCAGAGAACCAATCTATGCCAATTACGTTAATTCACTTGAGCTTTAAGTCAGTCCTATAAGTTTTTAAAATTTTCCGATTGGGATAAACTAGATTAACCTTTTTTATTTTTTGGTTACTCTAACTTTTATCTTTTGGTGTCAATGCTCTACAAGAATGATCGAATTATGAGAAAATAAAATTTAAAAAAACACTAGCTAGCTTCTTCAAAAAACCTAGTCTGATATTCTAAAATTATTGTTGCCAAAAATAATTTCCATACCATTTATATGAGATATACAAAACCTAAACAATGGCTGATAGAAACATTACTATTGTTTCCTCTCAAATGACTTTTTTATCTTCATCAACTAGAAATGCATAGTATTCGGGCCAATATCCCATGGTTTCTAAACTGAGTTGGGAGTTGTAAATATGAATTTAACCAATTAGAATTCGACATGCAAATTTGTAATTACGACTTCTATTTGGCACATGAAATTAGTGAAGTTGCAACTTGCAAAATGCAAAATGCAAATCAAAGTTGAAGACTGCACTGTACCAAGTGGCAAGTGAAGTTTGAAACTTGCAAATCTAAGTTGAAGACTGAATCTTGGTCCAGTTTCAATGGTGACAGACATATACATCAAATTGAAGTGATGTTTATTCACCATCCTTCTTTAACATTTCCACTAATTAAAATATACAGGATAGATCTCATAAAAAAATTTAATACTCTTCGTAATATTCTTTTGAGTTGTTGATCGTTGAGATACTCTGATTTTATTCGAGCTATAACTATTATTTCAAGCTTTGGTCGAGTTGTGTCTTTTTCTCCTTTCTTCCCCGCTTCTTTAACCCTCCCCTAGTCGCGATTCACCGTGTTTTATATTCTTAGAAAATGCGGGCGTGACATGTTTATTCACTATCCTTCTTTAACATTTCCACTAATTAAAATATAAAGGATAGATCTCATAAAAAAATTTAATACTCTTCATAAAAACACAACAACAGTGTCACATTTTTTTTTGTTATACATCGTTTTAGATCCCACTTTATTTATCGTTAAATAGAAATAAGCAACATTTCGAATTTGATTATTACCATGAAATTAGAATAAACAAAATCATTCAAAGACAAAACATCTTAGACTAGGTGAGACTAGGGTTGCCAGCTACATCACATGACACTTACCAACTTTAATCTACCAAGCCACTATCTCAACACTTTATTTTCTTTTTTTACCTTTAATTTCTTTTTATGTCTTACTTTGTTAAAAAAGTTGATAAAAAAGTATACAAAAAATTCTCCATAATTCACTTATTTAGTGCCATATTGATCTGTATTTGTGGTTAATCTATTTCATGCAATCCTTATCTAAAAATCAATTTATTTAGCAAAAATTGTCACCCTTTGGTGTAAACCTATAACAATTAAGGAAAAGATTCGCAAGTTGAAAGAGATATTAGGCAAATGCTGTCTAGTTTATTCATGATAGAAATGATTCTTATTTAGAGTACCCACATTTGATTGAGATGAGAAGATAAGATGTGTGTCCCATCTAAGATAATATCATCCAAATATTGGAGGATATGTGGTAAAGATCCCTCCTTTTATGCTTATCTACCCAACGCTGATCTACATGTTTGTACTTTGATGAGATGAAATTAATGAGTTCAACAACTACTATTATATTACATAGTTTAAGTGTTGATTTTCTAATGGTTGAGATTGCAGTTCTTCCACTAGGGTTAATGGTACCTTTCGGATAAGCCTATTACATTATTTAATTTTGAAAATAATGGAACTTTGTGTACTATACAACAAATTTTACTACCGTAATACATCCATTAAAAAAATATGTTCTTCTACTATAATATAATTTGAAGGCCTAAATTATTCAAATCGATAAATATTGACGTGGTGTGTAGTCATAGACCGATGCAAACATGTATTTTTGGTTAATTTTAGCGAAAGGATTATATGACAAAAACGATGTTATATCATGCCAAAATACATGCTAGCATCCGATCCGACCATACATGTAACATTCCAAGCCTAAAGTTAATAGTTTTGATATTTTAAAAATAGTTTAGACCTACAATTAATTGACATTTTTGATAATTTAGGATTTTAGGATTTAAATGGATACACATCCGATGTATACACATGTCTTGGAGGCCATAAAAATTTCAAAACATAAAGTTATCCGAATGGGACTTGAGCCAAACGGGCCACTCTCAGCTAAGCCCAACAAGCCTATTCTTTATTTAGAAGTTAAAGAAGGTAGATGGGCCTAACTGGCCCAAATAATACTAACAGTCTAATATTTAAAAAAAAAACACAAAAACACTTAAATTCAGCCTTTGATGTTGTCATGGGCCCTACCGTCAACTCCCTCCGTCCGTGAAATGTGTTCCACATTTGACTCGATATGAATTTTAAGTGAAATGTAGGTCCTACATTTACACATAAGTGTTAGTTTTATAATAGAATGTGAGTGTAATGAATTAGTGGAAAGTGGAGTTCATTTACTAAAAATGGAAAAAAAACAAAGTGGACAACATTCCGCGGATAACCGAAATGGTAAAAATGGACAACATTTCACAGACGGAATGAGTATTTATCTATGCCCCAATCTTTCAATGTTTAGATTTACTTTTGTTTTTCGTCCATCATAACATTTATGCCTTCCAATGGAGATTAACGACTTTTTTAACTATTCAATCCACGAGTTCCGCTTCTTATATACACGATTATATTCACTGGCGGACCTACACTTAATTGGGGAGGGGCTTTAGCCCCTAATGAATTCATTTTTTTAAAATTATTTTCTACTATAAAGTTCTAAAATTTATACTATACACTTTATTATATAAAAGCCCCTATTAATAATCTAAGTTACCTACAAATTTATTTTTAAGGTAAACTTTGAGAATTTAACCACTACTCCTATGCATTTTTGTGTCCGCCACTGATTATATTGATCTATTGCCATCAATAATACACTATACAATTTAAAAACAAGTGGAGATTGTACTAGATATGATAACTTACTTAGCATTGCCAAATCCAAACACAAGATAAGCACCCTCTCCCATCCATCAACCATTCATTATTCATATACATACTCGCAAAATCCATTATTTTCACATAGTCCTCCCTAATCATGATAAAATCTTCAACTTCTCCAAGGAATCAAACGACAGAGGCAATAGCACCTTCCACAAGATCGAACCTAAACCAAATCTCATTGACTCTGTCCTTGAACTCGAACGGCGAATTATACTGCGCCACGATGTAGTGCGAGGCGCTGTCCCCTGCATGGCTCCTCTCGATGGCGTCCGCCCACACAGTCCCAGCTAAAGATGCGTACAGCGCGGCGGCTTCGACCCCGACGTCCGCGTCCTGGACGAAGCCGCTGAACTGGCGGACGGCGACGTAGGTGAGCCCCCATTTCTGGAGCCAGAGGGTTTCGCTGGATGGTGCGGTAGGCTGGTTGGCTTTGGGGACGAAGAAGCTGACGACGAAGGAGGAGGCGCAGAAAGGCCCGTCGCTGGGTTTGACCTCGATGATCACCGGAGCCGTCATTTCTATCTTCTCGTGGTTGCTGTTCTTGCCTTGGATGTAGTCGAATAGCCTATGCATCAAGTAGAAAATATTGGTTCAAAGGGATAAAGATTAATCATCAAACTAAACTAACACTCATTGATTTTATTTATTTATTTTTATTTTTTTTGGTATCTAACGCAGGGAGAGCCTAAAAACAAAACTACACTGCCTAATACAAGAAACGCCTATTCTATCATGCAACAGCCTATAAATGAACTCCTAATATATTTCATATGGCAAATTGCAGTAGAAATGAAGTTTGGTCAAATTCTAACGGGCACGCAATTTTAAAATCAATCAGACTAACTATGAAGTTTGGAGCACCTAATATGGTACAAGACACAAAATTATAGTAAACGATATTGTCTATTCATAAACATCACCAATATATTACACTTATGCGACCGTATTTTTTAATTGTAAATAACTTCAAATTAAATTATTTTCCTGACTGATTTTTTTTATTGCGAAGACAACCAGAATTAGACCAAAATAAACTAAATTTCCATTAATTAAATATTTTTCATTAGACAATATCTCAATTAACATTATAGGAATAATGATTGAATCTATTTATCAATTTTATCTCCAACTTGTAATAAGTACATGTGGTGTGATCAAATACTAACTAAGTTACTGTAATAACTAATAACTAATATCAATTTTGTATATAAAAAATATCAATACAAAGATATAAATTTATCAATGTTCTTGTGTTGATAAACTTATATTTTTGCGTTGATATTTAAATTTACATGTTGTATTGATATAAACACAGAATTGAAAGTTATTAGTTATTACGGTAAATTAGTTAGCACGCTAGCGCAACCCGTATCCGTTATACTCCAAATATCATAATTTACCAAATAATTTAATCAACTATTAAAAGATAATTTACATATTATTTAGTGAAATTCAAATAATAAAAATTAAAAAACTCACTGGTAAAAGGCAACACTGCCGGCATGAACCAAGGAGATATCTTCGATAGGTTGAGTGGAAATCCACATGCTGGAATTATAACGCCGGATTTCGAAGCCTTCCCCGCTTCCGACGACGTCGTAGCTTGGGCACTCGATGCGCTCGCATTGCGCCGGGACCGCTCCTACCCCGCCGCCGGCGACGGATCCGAATAGAAACGCACTCACAAGAAAGCACAACTTGAAAACAACCCCCATCTTTAGCTCCTTCAATTCGATTTCTGGAATTTGTGCAGTGAAAATCTCAATCGATTTATTTGGATTTTGGGATTTTGGCGAGGTTTTTTTCGCTGGTGTGAATGCTGCCACGTGTACTGTGAAGGACTATCGGAAAAACTGGTGGCCCAAATTATATCAAGTTTTATTCTGAATTTAAGATAATGTTTTTTAGCTTATTATTGAAATTATGGGAGAGGGTAAATTGAGCCAACCCAACCAATTGGGTCTAGATTCAGCCCGAGAAAGCAATTGGGCCGGGCCTTCCTATAAACACACTGTAATTTTTTTTTTTTTATCTATCGTATATACTACATCCGTCCCATTAAATATGCAACATTTGAGAATCAATAAGAGAGAATAAAGTAAGAGAGATGAAAAAGTAAAGATAAAGATGTTTCTATTTTTAGGAAATGTTTCATTTTTAATGGGGCAGATGGAGTATATTGAAAGAAAATAGCAAGATGCATAGTAGTGAAGAAAGTAGTTTGCATTTTATGCTCAAAATAGCCTAGGACTGTTTCATACAATTAATACGTTCTGAACAACTTCACATATATATACTACTAACAAGAACAATCTAGAACCCTTCTATAATCTATAATCTAGCTTATAATCCCATGCTAATCAAAACAGAATAGCAATTAGTTCTTCTTCACTACTCCTTGCACAACCACGTCTCTCCATGTCCTTTGGTGGTCCTGCTTTGTACTACCAGCAACATTGTCTCTTAGCTCCATTCCAGTGTGTTTGATATCAATTAATTCTCGTGCACTCGGTGGTCCAGCCTGACTACGAGAGCTTTATGTAGAACTTCATACAAGTCAGCTTCATCTTTGCCATGAGACTTCACTTGATCATGTTTTCCAACATATATAACTAACGAATATAAAGTGAGTATAATTATTTTTTTGTTATCTATTCATATATATAATTAATTTCTTTAATTATTGGTTAGAATCACGAGAATTTGTATAGAGTGAGAATAATTTTAGTGAATTGTTAAAAAAATGGGACGATTCCGATTGGAACTTATAAAAAAGTTGGATTCAAATGTGCATCACTTTAAAAGTAAGTATTGTAATTGAAATATTAGATGATGATTTGATCTGGAATATATTAATCCAAAACCAAAATTCAAAAATGAAATGCATGCATGCAGTGAAAAAATTGGAGCAAAGAAATTGCATTTATAAAATTCAAAGTCTTTATTTGTTTGAGACTCCAAAGTCGAAAGAATTGTATAGTGAGGAGTAACAAACCGATATCAAAAGGAAATAGGAGTATTACATTTATTAATCCTTATTTATTCAATCTTTGAGGTTGTGATGATGTTTGAAGATAGATTTCGATTCTCCGACCACCGGAGCTTGAGAAGAAGTGGGATGTGAGCCTTTGGATTTCACCACTTCGCTTGTCTTGTGAATTTCTTCCTCGACGTGCAAGTCCTCGTCGATGGTCAGCACCACCGTCTGCGTCCCGTGCGGTCCCGGCACGATGTCTTCGTGGACGCGCACGTGTTCCTCGATTTTCACGTTGTCGGTTTCTCGGACGATCGTCTTCTTCCTCTTCTTTACGAGGCAGAAGAGGGCGGCTGCCACGAATGCAAGAAAGAACACTCCACCGATGGAAAGAAACACCACGATGACTACGGTGGAATTGTCAGCCGGCGGCGGCGGCGGAAGTGGCGGCGAAATGGGATGCGGCGGTGGCGGAGAGAAGGAGTGAGGCGGTGGTGGCGAGATGGGATGTGGTGGCGGCGGCGGAAGTGGAGGGCTTGGAGTGTGGTGTGGCGGCGGTGGGGGTGTTGGGAGTGGGGATTTGGGTGGTGGCGGCGGAAGTGGGAGTTTTGGTGGTGGAGGAGGGTTTGGAGCGTGGCGCGGCGGCGGTGGTGGTGGAAGTTTGGGAGGGGATGGAGGGTGGTGTGGCGGCGGGGGAAGAGGGAACGGAGGAGCAAAATGTGGTGGGAAATATGGGAAGAATTGGGCGTTTAGGGGTTGGGCCATGGGGATGTTGAAACTAGTTAATTATGAGGATTTGTTTGTGATGAGATGTGATTGATTGTATGTATTTGTAGTTGTGGAAATGGGTGTTGTGACTTTGTGAGGGAGTTGTTGTTTATGCTTAGGCTTCTAAGTTTTCTCTAACTTGGCTCGGAGGCTACGTAGCTTGTGCATTCAAATTCACTCCTACATTCTAAATTCACAATTGCATGTTAGTATGATCCACATATGACCATATTATGGATTTAAAATTATTACTACCTCTGTCCCACAATAAGAGTTCACTTTTGTCATTTTAGTCCGTCTCGCAATAAGTGTTCGCTTTTATTTTACTATAAATGGTAAGTAAGTCTCACATTTGAACTAACTCATTTCACTCACATTCATTATAAAGCTAAGAGCATCTCCAAGGGAAGAGGTAAATGGAGAGGTAAACTAATATAACTACCATATTTACCTTTTTTTTTATGAAAAATCATTCTCCAAGGGGAGAGGTAGTTGAGAAGGTATCATACTTTTTCCTATTTTGAAGAGGTATCTTTACTTCCCCATCAATGGAGAGGTAAAATCTTATCACTACCATATTTGCCTTCTTTTCATGAAAAACTCTTCTCCAAGGGGAAAGGTATTTGAGAATGTATCACACTTTATGTTTTTTTAATGCATTTTGTACTATTATTTTATATTTAAAAATCATTTACCTTTTTATATACCCTTTCCCTTTGGAGTATGTTTCTTTTTGAAAGGTTATATTTCACTTTTTTAGGAGGTATATAGATGATATACCTTTTCTATATACCTTCTCCACTTGGAGAGGCTCTAATAAATGAAAGTAAGACTCTTACTTCATTAACTTTTCAATTCACTTTTCTTAAAATTTCTTAAAACACGTGTCGAGTCAAATGTGGACTCTATTGTGGGACGAAGGTAGTATTTACTAACATTTGGGAATCTTGAACCATATAAGTGATCATATATTCTTTATCTATATATGCAATAGACAATAGGGTAGTGATAAAATGCAAACTTATATTATGTACAAACTCAAAACTCCTCAACACAGTTTCAACACAATATCAACACAGTGTAAAATTTCAAGACTTTATTGTCAACACAGTATCAACACAATATCAACATATCATCAATCATTGACTATCGTTGAAATTTCATGTTGACATTTTCCTGTTGATGTTTTTTTGTGATCTGTTGACATTTTTCAATGGTCCAGATCATAGTTTTGAATTTGTACAATATTTAGAGTTTTCATTTGATCACCTTCCATAGACAATATGTCCCAAATATATACTAA